>NW_006399843.1:10160062-10181625 GCF_000299155.1 Elephantulus edwardii | reverse complement strand
CTATACACATGGATCTCACCTGATGGTATGCATAGGAATCAAATAGATTATATTTGTGGAAAGACTTGGTGGAGAAGCTCAATATCAGCAGTGAAAACCAGGCCGGGTGCTTACTTTGGGACAGACCACCAACTACTCAAGATTAACTTGATCTGTGTATATATATAAATTGACATTCAATCTTTAGAAAACATATTTTTGACATGTCAATTGTCAGTTTACTATTTTTTTTATTTGTTCACAGTCTTTTCTCTTTGGTAGATTCTTAAGATAGTCTTTGATGTTGTACAGGTTCACTGTTTGTGGATTTGGTTTTGTTTTAATTTATCCTACTCTGGATCCAAGATGCTTCATATAACTGAAGAGTCAGGTCACAGCTATCTACATTTCTGGATAAATCTCAGCCATCATCGTTTGAATAGTGCCTCCTTCACAGTCTATCTATCCTTTCTTTGGAGACACTAATAAGCCTGTATTGAATCTTCCTATTCTTTACCCTGTGTCTCTTAACTTCCCTTTTATAATGTTGGTTGGTTGGCTTTTATTGTTATGATTCCTTCTGGGTAATTTTCTCAGACCTATCTTGCAGTGTATCAATTCTTTCTCTAATTGTAACTTAATTTTTAATTTGAATGACTACGTTTTTTCACTTCCAGAAGTTCTTGGGTGACACAGATGGTGAAACATTTGATTGTTAGCCAAAAAGTTGGTGGTTTAAGCCCAACCAGGGGTAACTTGGAAGACAAGCCTAGTGATTGTGTAAAATGTCACAGACTACAGGACTCCGTGAGCAGTTCTACTCTATACACTATGGGTCAACATGAGTCAGAATCAAGGTGACGGTAACCAACAAACAAATAAGTTCTATTTCCTACTTAACTATTAATTTTTTTAGGAAATTAATCAAACTGATGTTTAATATTTTTAAAAATCTATTATGAAGATGAAGGGACTTTTATTCCCCTGATCCTCTTCTGAGATATCTATTTGAGAACATGCTTCAGAGAATCGGAAAATGAATGAAGAAGACTCAACATAAGGTCGGGTGAAGACCACAGAGGGCTCAAGGAGATAACTGAAATGAAATGATTGTGGTCCCATGAAAGAGGAGAATACTTACCAAGCTGTTGTTAGGTGCTATTAAGTCAATTGTGGTGCACAGAAAACCTATGTACAACAGCTAGAATTCCTGTCTGATCCTGTTCCATCCTCACAATCTCCACTGTCCATGACATTCTTTCAAAACAAAAATACTAACACAGGTCACTACTTACATGCTTGGATGTTTTAATTCTGCCATAATACACGTATCCTTCTTTTTTAAAGGGATTCCAATCGAACTGCACTCTCATTTTCCACCTCAGGCTGTCTCTAGAAAATGTTTGGATTCCTTCCCTCATCCAAGCAGTCATTATCTGCTCTCTGTTCTTTGTTGTTGTTGTGTTAGTGCCTTACTGTCTTTCATATGGGAGCTCCGCTGGCTGAGTCTGTAGGAAGGTGCACTGCTAGTTCAGAGGCTGAGCCTCTGGTGGTCTGAATCCACTGGCAGGTCTGAGGGAGAAAGACGTGCAGCCTCTTCTTGTGCAATTTACTGCTTCCGAAAACCCACTGGTTGTTAGCTATAAATCAATTCTTACTCAAAGGCAACGAACTGAGTTGAGTTTGACTACCTCTCAACTAGCCATAACAAATTATGGCTGACATTGAGAAGAATGGGAATTCCAGAACATTTAGTTGTGCTTATACAAAACCTATACCTAGACCAAGACGCTGTTGTCCAAACAGAGCAAAGGAACACTTTAGGGTTTAAAATCTGGGAAAGTGTGCAGCAGGGCTGTAGTATCCATCCTTTCTAAGACTATATGCAGGATAAAGCATTTGAGAAGCTGGATTATATGAAGAAGAATGTGGCATCAAAATCAGAGAAAGAGCCTTTCTACGAAGATAGCGCCGAAAGCGAAGAAGGAAGCTCCTGCCCCTCCCAAAACTGAAGCCAAAGCAAAGGCATTGAAGGCCAAGAAGGCAGTCCTGAAGGGCGTCCACAGCCAAAAAAAAAAAAAGAAGATCCGCACGTCACCCACATTCCGGCGGCCTAAGACGCTGAGACTCCGACGGCAGCCCAAATACCCCTGGAAGAGCGCTCCCAGGAGAAACAAGCTTGACCACTATGGCATCATCAAATTTCCCCTGACCACTGAGTCAGCTATGAAGAAGATAGAAGATAACAACACACTTGTGTTCATTGTGGATGTCAAGACTAATAAGCACCAAATTAAACAAGCTGTAAAGAAGCTCTATGACATTGATGTGGCTAAGGTCAACACTTTGATTAGGCCTGATGGAGAGAAGAAGGCCTATGTTCGACTTGCTCCTGATTATGATGCTTTGGATGTTGCCAACAAAATTGGGATCATCTAAACTGAGTCCAGCGGGCTAATTCTAAATGTAATAAATTTTTCTCACCATAAAAAAAAAATCAGAGAAAGACTCCTCAATAACCTGCACTGTGCAGATGACAGAATCTTGCTTGTTGAAAGTGAGGAGGACTTGAAATGCTTGCTACAGAGGATCAAAGACTACAGCCTTCAATATGGGTTACATCTAAACATCAAGAAAAAAAAAAATCCTCACCACTGGGCCAACAGGCAACATCATGATAGATGAAGAAGAGATAGAAATTGTCAATGATTTAATCTTGTTTGGATCCACAATCAACACCCTTGGAATCAGCAGCCAGGATATCAAAAGACATATTACATTGGGAAAGTCCACTGACAGGAACCTCACTAAAGTGTTAAAGAATAAGGATGTCAGTTTGAAGACCAAGGTACATCTGATCCAAACCATGATCTTTTCAATTACTTGCTAATTGGACAATAAAAAAGGAGGACAGAAGAAAAATCAATGTTTTTGGGTTGTAGTGTTGAAGAAGAGTGCTGACTATCCCGTGGACTGCAGAAAGGGAGAGCAATATGCAATATGTCTTGGAAATGGTATAACCAGGGTACTCCTTGGAGGCAAGGATAGTGAAACTTTGTCTCACATACTTTGGACATGTTGTTAGCAGGAGCTAGTCCTTGGAAAAGGACAGCATACTTGGAAAGGTGGAGGATCATTGAAGGAGGGGAAGATCCTCACTGACATGGACTGACATAGTGACTCTAATGATGGGCTTGAGTAGGTCAGAGATGGTCAGGATGGCAGGGTTCACATCCATTGTTCACAGGGTCGCTATGAGTCATAGTTGACTCAACAGCACCTAACAACAACAGCAACAACCTCTCAGCTGTCTACTTTTCTATCAACGCTCACTGCTTTAATTCCAACCTTCATCATTTTTCACTTAGATTACTGAAACAGCCTGTTAAAAAATCTCCCTACCTTTTATCTTGCCATCAACCCTCCAAAGTGATCTTTCTATTACCTTTCGTTACCTACCCTTCAGGGACTGCACAAGACCTTTCATTGCTTGCTTACTTCTCTGGACACATACGCCACTGTTCTCAGTTACCAAAGTAAGTTGCCTGGGCTCCAATTTTACCACCGTCTTCTACTGTATGACAGATAAGTTGCTCAATCTCCATAAACCTCAGCTCCTTAATCATCTCAGTAAATCAATCAATTCACTCAACCGTCTATTCAATGGGAACTACATCAGTCATACTTGGGCCACAGAAATGAATCAGAGGAAGGAAGGATGTCATCAGAGAAAAATCTGGTCTTTCGGGGTTTTCTTCTTTAAAGGCTCATAGGAAGAACTGCACTCTTGCTCTACTTCCTGGAACCCAGACACTTCCCACCATCTCATCTACTTCCCCTGCTTACTCCAGATCACTACATAAAGCAGGAGATGGGGTAGCTCTTTATACATGCTGGCTCCCTCCAGACAGCCCGAGAAGCCTGTCCTGGGGCAATCAAAGGCTTATGAGTTGTGGTCAGCAGTTGGACACTGGCCCTGTCTTGACTGGGCCTCAGTAATCCAATGCTGTTGAATTGAGTAAGAGCAGGGCGCTCTGCAACTGAGGGCTGTTTATCTTTAGCTGGTGGGCCAGTGGGAAGGTTTGAGGGGAATTGGTGAGTTCACTCCCACTTGTAGTAATATTTCCAGAGAATCATTTCTTTGCTGGGGCAGGTCCCTGATACCAGGACACTCATTAACCCTCTGGGTGCCAGGAAAAGGGCAGGAGGTGAGTGCCAGATGAAGGCAGCTGAGGTCATCCTTCTTTGAACCTCCACGTGGTATTTACTCAGAGAAATTATTGCCAGAAACCCAGGCACCAGGAGTATAAAGCAGATTGTCTGTTCTCTGTGCCCAGAACAGAGCAGACCAGCAGTGAGACAGAGGGGTGGGAGTTGGAGCTTTCAAGAGAGAGCTGGAGGTGGCATGAATTAACAGCATTGTTTTGGAGCACTTTGAAGCCATTGCTGCTTCTCTCTCGGTAGGCCTCAGCTTTCTCAGTCATGAAATGGGAGGATAGGTGATGATAGGTAGGAAATAAGGGCCTAGTCAGCTTTCCTGACGCTTGGGGAGGGTATCAGTGGGAAAACTTTTACAAAGTGATTTGAGTCACATACTCCTACACATTATACGACTGAGGTAGGAAACAACAATGCATTCCCCTACCCCATGTCTGAGAGAGACATCCCTCCTCTCCTATCTTGACCAGTCCCCTGGTATGCTCTGTGTTCCCTGTATCCTAAGGAAGGGCTAACAGGGCATTGGGCAGGGTTTAATCATCCCTCCCACTGCCCTCTCAACTCAACCAGGTTTCCTTCTTCAAGTGGATGATGGCAAGCAGACCTATGATGCTGATCTGGGCTTTGGCCCTACTCTCAGGTGAGTGGCCAACTCAGATTTCAATGCGGGGGCAGGGCTGGGGTTGCAGATTGGACAGATGGACCTTTCACTGGGGGTAGGAGAACCCAGTTCCTCAATAACTCAATCTCTTTCGACAGTGTCTTCAGCCACCCAGGGACAGAAAGGTTTCTGGGACTACTTCAGCCAAAACAGCGGGGACAAAGGCAGGGTGGAGCAGTTCCAGCAGCAGAAGCTGGCTCGTGAGCCCGTGTGAGTGGCAGGGCAAGGGCCGTGGCGAAGGGTGTCCAAGGTTGATGAGAAGCCTCTGTTTCTGGCCCTGAGCGGTGCTGGCCTAACCTATCTATCCCCGACCTTCTGGGCTCCTCAGGGGTCTTCTCTGTGAGCCTCAGCTCCTGTACTCCCTGAAGTGTGGGTCCCAGGATCTGGTAGAAGGGGCCCCATCCCATCACGGTACTTAGAACAGGGATTGTGTGCAAGTTGAAGTGTATCTGTGCCCGTGCTCGTGTGTGAGACGATGTGGCTAACTGGGGTTAGAACTGGAAGTCTCTAACTCTTCAGCTACCGCTTTGGTATCCCCCAGAGGGATAAATACTCCAGGTCCCTGGCAAATAGTGACTAAAAAGTCTTCAACTAGAAGTTTGATGGCCTGTATGTCTGTCCCAATTCTAGGAGACTGAAAGACAGCCTAGAACAAGACCTGAGCGATATGGACAAATTCTTGGAAAAACTGGGCCCTCTAAGTGGGCAGGGGCGACAGCCTCCTCGGCTCCCACAGGATCCTGCGGTCATGCGGCAGCAGCTGGAGGAGGAGCTGGAGGAAGTGAGGGCACGCCTGGCGCCCTACATGGCAGAGGCGCACGAGCGCGTGGGCTGGAACCTGGAAGGGCTGCGGAGACAACTGAAGCCCTACACGATGGAGCTGATGGAGCAGGTGGCCCTGCGCGTCCAGGAGTTGCAGGAGCAGTTGCGGGTGGTCGGGGAGGACACCAAGGCCCAACTGCTGGGGGGCGTGGAGGAGGCCCGGGGCCTGCTGCAGGAGCTTCAGAGCCGAGTGGTGCATCACACCGATCGCTTTAAGGCGCTTTTCCACCCGTACGCTGAGCGCCTGGTAACTGGCATTGGGCGCCACGTGCAGGAGCTGCACCGCAGCGTGGCGCCCCACGCGTCCGCCAGCCCCAAGCGCCTGAGCCGCTGCGTGCAGGTGCTCTCGCGCAAACTCACGTTCAAGGCCAAAGCGCTGCACTCAAGCATCCAGCAGAACTTGGACCAGCTGCGTGATGAGCTCAGCGCCTTTGTTGGCATCAGCGCGGATGGGGCTGACGGAACTGGCCCAGACCCCCAGGTGCTCTCTGAGGAGGTACGTCAGCGCATCCAGGCCTTCCGCCGGGACACCTACCTCCAGATCGCCGCCTTCACAAAGGCCATCGACCAGGAGACAGAGGAGGTTCAGCAGCAGCTGGCGCCGCCCCCACCAGGCCACAGTGCTTTCGCTCCGGATTTCCTGCAAGCGGACAGCAGCAAGGCCTTGAGCAAGCTTCAGGCCCGCCTTGACGACCTGTGGGAAGACATCACCCACAGCATCCACGATCAGGGCAAGGACCCTCTCGGGGAGTCCTGACGATCCGCTTGCCCAGATCCACTCTCCAGCTCTCAGTCCCGGCGACTTGGACCTGAGCCCCTAGCATGCTCAGTCCTGACAGTGGCCTGTTAGGCAGAGCGTGGAGAACCCTGAGTAGTGAGGCCAAGGAAGAGGCTGCTCCTGCATACCCAGCCTCCTGTGACTTCCCCTCTGGATGCATTACACTCACCAGGCTTCACAAACCGGCTTCCCGTGGTCATTTGGGAATCCTCGTGAGTTGTTCCAGTCAGGGCTGGAGGGTTTGGGAAGGGAGAGGGGCACTGTTTGTGCGAGTCATCACAGCCCAACTCGACCCCACTCAGTGCTGTAGAGTCTGAACCGACTCACAGCTGACTCTCCAGTGGGTTTTCAGAGACTATAATCATAAGGCAGGAGACTGCCCATCTTTCTACTGCACAGCAATTGGTGGACTTGAATTTCCCACCTCTGAATTGGCACTATAACTCCCTATCCACTAGGCTTTCAAGACCGCTGCAGCTGTGATGGAAGTCTGTGCCACTTTTCCCCTGTGCATGCCTTGGATCACTGCTGGTCAACTGGACCCTAGTTTCTCTATGGTTAGGAGCATTGTCTCCCCATGGTTGCCATGACAGCTGCTACTGAGGGAATAGAAAAAGGAAAAATCTATGGAAAGAAGAGAGAAAGAGAGACAGAACAAGAGAGAGAGACACAGGGGAGAGGGGTGTGTGTGTGTGTGTGTGTGTGTGTGTGTGTGTGTGTTCTTGCTGGTTCTGATGTTGATGCAAAGGGATGGTGGAGAGTGTGATGGGAGGGGATAGAGTTCATATTTCCATACATAGCTCCACATCTATAAACAGTTCCTGCATCCTCCAAACTGTGGGGACTGTTAAGCCCTCTTGGGAGCAGGCTGTGTGCCCTACCATTGCCAACCACTCCCTACAGACTAATTAGTCTTCTAACTCAACTCCAGTGAAATAGATGCTTATGGTGGAAGCTTGATTTCCTGGTGTGTCTTTCATTTGTGTCATGACTGTAAACAGTGGTCTCACCAAGATCCCCACTGCACACATATCACTCACACTGGTGCTTTCTCATTAGCCCTAGCTAATGCAGGTCTGTTCAGTGTGCCTAAGTTTTGGCAGGGTTCTGCTTTAAGGCTTTTGGTGGACCTGGGCTAGAGAACCTTCCTCTACTTCTGCATGGTTTCTAGTCTGCTTATCATGGGATAATTTGTGTATAACATCACTAAACTATGGTTATGTGGAACTGAGACTGTTGAGGTGGCTCTTCTCCTTGTTCTTGTGGTCCAGATTTTGAATAGTCTCTTTATGACCCATTTCCTTCTTTGAATCCTCTAACCTCAAATTTTCTCCATCCATATATATGTCTCCTCAGCAGCACCAAGGATCCTTTTAGATCCCTTGGAACCTCTGAAACTGGAGGTAAAATGAGAGTTGTTGTTTGTTGTTGATGCTATTATCATGTGCCATCAAGTTTCTTGCAACTCATAGTGACCCTATGTGCAACAGCTCTGAACTTCGCTTTTTCCTGAGCAAATTTTATCATCTCTGACACTCCTTCCCCTATTTACCCAGTCACTGAGTCAATCCATCTCATTCAGAGTCTTCCTCTCTTGCACTGTCCCTCCACCTTTTCAAGCATGATATCCTTCTTTGAGGACTGGTCCCTCCTGGCAACATGGCCAAAGTATGTGAGATGGAGCTTCAAAATCCTTGCTTCCAAGGAGTAGCCTGGTTTCACCCTCTCCAGGAGAGACATGTTTGTTCTCTTAGTAGTCCATAGTATATTCAGTACTCTTCTCCATTTCTTCATGTGCTTGTTAGCCATCTGAATGTCATCTTCAGTGAAGTACCTGTTCATATCCTGTGCCCATTTTTCTATTGGATTATTTACCTTTATCTTGTTGTGGTGCTCAGTATTTAATAAATTCTGGATATAAGTCCCTTATCTGATATGATATTACCAAATACTTATTCCCAGTCTGTGGCTTTCCTTTTTACCCTGTTGGAGAAGTTTTTGGATGTGCATAGGGATTTGAGTCTTAGAGGATCCCATTCATCTACTTTATCTTCTCCTGGTTGTAGGCAGTACTCTTCCAGCACAACTCAAAGGCTTTTATTTCATTTCTATCATCTTTAGTCATTGTTCAGCTCTCTGATGCACAGCAAGTAACTGCAAAGATCATGGCTTGGATCAGGTGCATCTTAATCTCTAAACCAACATTGTTGCTCTTTAATACACTGTAGAGGTCCCTGACAGCAGATTTTCCCAGTGCAATTTTTCTTTTCATTTCCTGGTTACTAATACCAAAGGTATTGATTGCAGAACCAAACAAACTGAAGCTATTAACAATCTCAATATTTTCTCTATCATGATGCAGCCAATTGATCCAGTGATGAGAATCTTTGTTTTCCTGATGCTGAGCTTCAATCTATAGTGAAGGCTGGAATCCTTGACTTTCTGCAGAAAACACCTCATGTCCTCCTCACTTTCAAAAAGCAGGATTGTGTCATCTGTCTAACACAGATTGTTGATGAATATTCCTTCAATCCTGTTGCCACATTCCTCCTCATAAAGTCCAGCCTCCAGTAGGGTAGAAGAAAAACCAAAACAACCTCAACACACACACACACACACACACACACACACACACACACCCCACAAACTCCCAGGGTTTTTTTCTTTATAGAATGCCCTGATATTCTTGGCCAGGTTTGTTGTCAGGATCTCCTCACTCTCTCAGACTTTGAATCTGGGCCATCATGCACACAGGTTGAACCTCTTCTGCAACATTCTGGATTTAGCTACTTTTAGCAACAATATTTAAAGGATGTTCTGGGTGAAATGACACCTGAAACCATTACACATATGGTGTGAGGTTAGCCCAGGGAAAGATGTTGAAAAGAAATGCTTACCAAAAAAAGAGCTTTTTGTTTTTAGGACAAACATAAATGAAAAATACCAAGACACTGCCCTCACAGCCCAATACTTAAACCTATTAACTACACACCAGAACCCCTAAAGAGTGAAAATAAAGAAATATATTTGACACAGGAATTTGAAGAACTGTTTATGAGTGGGACAGAAACAGGGAATGGGAAGAACAGAAAGGAGAGGGAGATTGAGGGAATGACTGAAAGGAAGAAAAGTAGGAAATGATGAGGGCCTAGAATCTCAACGGCAGACCCGCCTGTGGAACCCCTGTGCACCTCCTCAGAGGTACTGAGGGGCCAGCCAGCTGCCTTCTAGAATCTTTGCAGATAAATTTACAGAACTCTATGAGTAGTATCAGGTCAGAACCAAGGTCAAAGGGAGAACAAAGGAGTCAAAGAATGTCATCAGCATGTCAACAAAGGGAGTTAACAGCCTCAACTACCATGAATTGTCCCTCTCTTCCCTCCCTAGAAGACCACCCATCTGGCTAAACTACAATGGAATGTCCCTGCCATCCCTCCCTAAAGACCCTTACTATAAAACTTGCTTCTCTGTAAATGGTCATTAAATGTAATACAAAAACAAACAAACAAACAAAACTTGCTGTGTGGATCATAACAAGCTGTGGCTGACTCAGAAGAATGGGAATCCCAGAACACTTGATCGTGCTAATGAGAAATCTATACTTGGACCAAGAGGCAGTGGTCAGAACAGAGCAAGGAAACACTGCAAGGTTCAAAATTGGCAAGGGTGTGAGCCAGGGATGTGTCCTGTCTCCATACTTTTTCAACCTGTATGCAGAACAGATTATCCGGGAGGCTGGTCTCTATGAGGAGAAATGTGGGGTCAAGATTGGTGGAAGATCTATCAACAATCTGCGTTATGCAGATGATACACCCTGCTTGCTGAAACTGAGGAGGACCTGAAGCGCTTGCTGCAGAGGGTCAAGGACTGCAGCCTCCAATATAGATTGAGGCTCAATGTCAAGAAGACAATGATTCTCACCACTAGGCCTATTGGTAGCATCAGGGTGGGTTGTGAAGAGATTGCGATTGTTCACAGCTTTAGTTTGCTTGTCTCCACAGTCAATACTCTTGGCACCAGAAGCCGGAAATTAAAAGACCCATTGCAATGGGAAAGTCTGCTTTAGGTTCCTCTCCAAAGTACTGAAGAGCAATGTTGTCTCTTTGGAGACTAAGGTGCTCCTGATACAGGCCATGGTCTTTCCTATAACTTGTTATGCATCAGAGCATTGGATAATGACTAAGGAGAATAGAAGGAGAATTGATGCCTTTGAGCTGTGGTGCTGGAGAAGAGTATTGAGGGTACCATGGACTGCTAGGAAAACAAACAGATTTATCCTGGAAAGGGTTAAACCGGGTGGTTCCTTGGAGGCAAGGATTCTGAGGCTCCATCTAACATATTTTGGACATGTTATAAGGAGGGACCGGTCCTTGGAAAGGGACATCATGCTTGGGAGGGTGGAGGGACAGCGCAGGAGGGGAAGACCCTCTATGAGGTGGATTGATTCAGTGACTGGGGTAATCGGGGTGGGTTTGTCGGAGACAGTGCGATTGGCACAGGACAGAGCAGAGTTTAGGGCTGTTGTACACAGGGTCACTATGAGTCGCAAGCGACTGGAGGGCACATAACAACAACAATCTAAGGCGCGGTATTTCCCTGGTCTGTCCCTCTGCATGTTTCTCTGCAGACCAAGGACTCCCGCCCGGGAGCTTCCTTTCTTTCTCTGGGCCCTTCCTTTAGTCCTTGGCCTTACGTCCAGTGCTAAGACCTATCAAATGGGAGCTTTGTAAGGACGCAAAACACTGGTCTGCTTTGAAAGGACATTCTAGGGGAAGTGACGTCTGAATTGACGTAGAGGCTAAGACTGAATGCAGCCGACCATAAACCAGCAAAGCTTTACACACTTTTATCCCAGGACCCAATGCCCGCGGCCTCTTTAAGAAAGAGCGGAAGTGCTCCAGAAAGAGGGTGGGGCCGAGAGCGGGGCGGAAGCCGGAAGTCGAATTCTGTGTTGCGCGTGGCGGTGATGTCGGCTACCGGTGCTGTGGAGGCCGGGCTCCTGGGGCCGGCTATGGCTCCCTCGCCCGCCCCAGCCCAGACTGCCGCCCCGGGGAGCTTGTTCCGGCCCATCAGCGCCGAAGACGAGGAGCAGCAGCCCACTGAGATCGAGTCGTTATGCATGAACTGTTACCGCAACGTGAGAAGGGGGCGCGGCCGTGGGAGTAGTCAGGGATCGCCGTGTCCACTGGGCCAAGTTTGGACCTGGAGATGGGCTCCAGTAACTCTAGGACTGGAAGACGGGTTTCATTAGTTTCTCCTTTTTTTGCTTTCTCCTTCCCTAGGGCATGACGCGCCTCTTGCTCACCAAAGTCCCCTTCTTCAGAGAAATAATAGTGAGTTCTTTTTCCTGCGAGCACTGTGGCTGGAACAACACGGAGATTCAGTCGGCAGGCAGGATCCAGGACCAAGGAGTTCGTTATACTTTGACTGTCCGAACCCAGGAGGTGAGAGGTGCCCAGAGCAGGTACCCCAGGTTCCCAGATCTTCTAGTTCTAAGTTTTAATTTCCTCTTGTAAAATGGTGCTGGTGCTGTTTGAAAGTTGAGATAAGATCTGTGTACCTCATACAAGATTGTGTGAAATAAGGGAGAGTTGTCAAAGGGTAGAAAGTGTACAACAGATGCTTTAAATACCATTCTCAGTATCTAAATAGTCCCAGTACTGTTCAGCGGGCGTCCTGTGGACACTCTGGAGTGGAGAGAGAAAGAAAACGTGGGGTCTGATGGAAGGGGACACTCTGTTTGCTGAGGAGAAGCTGGCTGTTGAGTCTCTGAACCGAATTGTGTCCATTCTGCTCAGGACTTGAACAGAGAAGTGGTGAAGACTGACTCAGCCACGACAAGGATCCCTGAGCTGGATTTTGAAATTCCTGCTTTCAGCCAGAAAGGAGGTAAGATTAGGGTATTTGAGTTGTTCATGCTTTCCTGGAAGCCTTCCCACCTGTACTCCTATTGCTGTAGAGTACGAACTGACTCATAGCTGACCCTCCAGCAGGTTTCCAAGGCTGTACACCGCATGAGAGAAGACTGCCCATCCTTTTTTTTTTTTCCTCCTTAAGGAGCTGCTTGTGGATTCGAACCTCTAGAGAAGCTCTGCCTTTGTGTTAGCAGCACAGCTTCCTACAGACTACTCCAGAAGAGCTCCCCTTGTGTCAGTTTAGTAGTTTGTTCATGGGATTTGCTATGTAATTATGTCCCTGAGTGGAAAACTTGAGATAGGAGAGAGTAAACTACTCAGACCACGTTCTTATTACAGATGTTGTGTTCTTGCTGTTAGAGATTACTGGAACCTCCTGCCAGCCTTCTCATTTGCAGATAAAGAAATCACAGCCCAGGGAGTTAAAATGAATTACCTTGGAGACTCACTCACCTTTTGTTCTTGTTCACAAGCTCTGACTACTGTGGAAGGATTGATCAGTCGTGCTATTTCTGGCCTGGAGCAGGACCAGCCTACACGTAGGGTGAGTTGCAGTTTTTAAATGGAAGCAGTGCTAGGCATAATTTCTTTTTTTTTATAATTTCTTGTATATGTCCCAGTGGAATGTTTACCTTTTCTGTCACTAACTAGAATGTGAGAACACGTTTTGAGGAAGCACATGGTAATGCGATGGCTGACAGCATAAGTTGTTACTACTGTCTTTTTCTCCTAAATGTATATTCAAATCTCAGCTCAGATAGCTAGTGTGACATTACCTTTGAAGAACTTTTGAAGTTGTCTGTACACACTGAATATTCCATCATATATTTATTATGGTAAAAAAAAAAAAAACACCCACAAAAGAACTATGTATTATAACTGTATATTTAGTCATTTGTCTTCCCATTTAGTTGGAGAGCCCTTGGCAAGACTGAATTATTTACTGCTGTGCCCCTAACAAGTGCCTAGGTTAAGTGGTTGGGTGAATGAGGAAATGAAGGTCACCTAGCACCACTTATAAACTTCAAACTTGTTTGTTATAGCTCATCATGAAATCTGAGTCTCCCTATATCCACTCACACTAAAACAGGCCTGGAAGTAATATGGGCGTGAATGAGGGGTCAGGCTGATGTATCTACTCCTTGTTCATGACAGGCAAGTGAGGAAACCATAGCTGAAAGAATTGATGAGTTCATTGTCAAACTGAAGGCGCTAAAGCAAGTGGCTTCCCCTTTCACTCTGGTAAGTATTGAGGAATCGTGTAAAAGGAGCTCTATATGCACTGTAGTTAAGGCATTTGGCAGCTAATGACAAGGCTGGCAGTTTGCATTCACTTATTGCTCTCTGGAAGAAGGATGAGGCAGTCTGCTGTTGTAAAGAAACTCTTGGAAACCCTGTCTTGGTTGGTGTTATGTACTATTGGTGTAAGTTCTAACCAACTCAGAGCTGACACTCCAGTGGATTTTCAGAGGCTGTAAATCAACTGGAGGAGACTGCCCATTTTTTTCTCACAGAGCAACTGGTGGATTTGAACTGTGTGCCTTTGGGTTTGCAGTGCAAGTCCTTATGACTAGGCCACCAGAGCATCTTAGGAAACCCTATAGGGTAGTTCTTTCTACGCTGTCCTACAGGCTCACTGAACTGGAATGGATTAGATGGCAGTGGATTTAATTTATAATAGATTTAGGGGAAGATTGGAATGATTTCACTCTGATGCTCCTGGTAATGGTCTCCTGTATTTACTCTTTCCTTTCTTATCTGCTAGATCATTGATGATCCCTCAGGGAACAGCTTTGTGGAAAACCCATTTGCTCCCCAGAAGGATGATGCCCTGGTTATCACACACTATAATCGCACCTCAAAGCAAGAAGAGATGCTAGGACTCCAGGTAAGGATTCCCTGAAATGATCTTCCACCCTGGATCGCTTGAGGCAGTGGAAACCTAACTTTGTTGCAGATGTCCTGTGTGTGTTCTCTCTCAGCCTGTTTATATGCCTGTCATCTAGCTCAGATCAGAGACGTAGAGTAAATGGCATGGTAAAGCATATCAGTAGCTGTAATGTAATTTTAAGTTCTGTTTTTCTCAACTTGGGCTTTGGCAGCTTCTCTGTCAAATCTATGAGGTGGCATGTGATGTAAGCAAGGCTAAGCATTTCTTCCCACTCCTGGGCCAGGTGTTGAGGAGACTGGGGCATAACTACCAATTTGTGATTTGTGTTCTCTGCTGTTTTAGGCAGAGGCACCAGAAGAGAAGTCCCAAGAGGAGGACCTCAGGAATGAAGTGAGTCCCATTGGTGCTGCTAAGGAAGGGGCAGGTTGTGGTTGGGATTG
The DNA here is from genome assembly GCF_000299155.1 of Elephantulus edwardii. Classification (NCBI taxonomy): domain Eukaryota; kingdom Metazoa; phylum Chordata; class Mammalia; order Macroscelidea; family Macroscelididae; genus Elephantulus; species Elephantulus edwardii. Next base: position 10,166,921 of record NW_006399843.1, on the reverse strand, counting down.
ATGCTACTCAGTGGCTCCTTCCCTCCACTTCAACATGAGTGAGCCTAAGGAGGCTGACGCTGTGTCCCCAAATTGTGTTCCAGGTACTGCAGTTCAATACAAACTGCCCAGAGTGCAATGCTCCAGCTCAGACCAACATGAAGCTAGTACGTATCTTTTGTCGGGCATTCGGATTGCTCTTCCTCCAACGCAGGCATGAAGACGATACATAGGCTGGAAACACTCCATTCAAGAAAAGCACATGTACAGTTCTGGTGATGTGAAGCGCCCACCTTAGCGTCCCTGAGTCTTTATTGAAAATTGCCCAGGAGCAAATCACCAAGAGAATTCAGTGCAAATGATGTTAAACTCTTTCTATTGAAAATCTTATGCTTGATTCACGAGGGAGGGGTTAGTAAATACAATACAAGAATCCTTTAAATGCTTAAGGATTGCCTTAATGTCTGCCCCTCTAAACATTTAAGGATTGCCTTAGTGCTTCAGGGTGAATTCCAGCTTGTATCAGCCACCCTCATATCCTGAAATAGCATTTGGTTTATTATATTTAGTATGAATTTGGCTTCCCACAGTGAAGAATGCTGCCTTTGGTAAGATTGTGTTTTTAGACCCAAAGAGAGAATGAGTTGTTCTCAGCCATGTGGCCTGAGCTGTACCATATCCAGAGGAGTGGCTGTGTGAGGTTCCTTTTTCTGATGTATTTCCTGGCAGTTCTAGAACATATTCTTCCCTAGAGAGCAGCTTTCCTTTCTTAGAAGCAGATTTCCTTGACTTCACCTTCCAGAAATCCCCCACTTTAAGGAGGTTATCATCATGGCTACAAATTGTGAGAACTGTGGGCACCGGACCAATGAGGTGAGTGGGCATTGTTAAGGGATGGAGGGTGGTTGGGTCTTAGGAGGCCGTAGGTTAGGGCAAGGAGCCCTTGAAGGAACCATATCCATCCTAGAGAAGGAAAGTTAATGCCTTTAAAATTTGTATCATTTCTTTGGAAGAGAGAGAAGGTTAAGATTTTAGGCCTCTTCCCCAGAGCGGTGGAAATTTTGGGTGGATGGTAGGATTCCCATAAGAACTTTCATAATCCCCAGAGCTTTCTGAGAATACAATGGGCTGCCTTGGAGAGCTGTAAATTCTCTTCCTGTAAGTGTAAAACACAAGCTGGTGTGACGTAATGTGGGTATTATAAAAGAGATCCAGACATTAGGTGCAGTTGACAAAAGAGCTGGACAAAACCTCAGAAGTTTCTTTTAACCCTGAGGGTCAGAATTTTCTTTTTAAAGGTAAACACAGTTTCCTGGCAGTGTGGGTAGAGGTTGGCAGGCCATGGTACTGGGCACTCCAGCCTGGCCACCTTTTGGTGTTTTTGTTTGAGTGCTCCTGTTGGTAGAAGTCTCCTTGGAGGTCTCACTGAAATAGTGGATTGGGCTTGTTTCTGCTGCCACTGCTACTGACTGTCATCTGTGCAGGTGAAATCTGGGGGTGCAGTTGAGCCCCTGGGCACCAGGATCACCCTCCACATCACAGACCCCTCAGATATGACCAGAGACCTTCTCAAGGTAACAAATGTTTTTCAAAATGACTGTCCTCATATTCCTGTCTTTGTCTAGGAGAAATACTTGCTTTTGAAAATAAAACCCTGGGGACATGAGGTACCTACGTCCCTGCATTCAGGGATCCTTGATCAGAGTTCATCTGTCTTTGGAATTGCAGGCTCAGAAGGTGGTCCCTGAAATCTTCCTGCTGACTTTGAGCCCTTTAGTGTCTAATGTTTTTGTCTTTGGTGTCTACTGATGGGACACCAAGTGTGGAGCTGTGATTTAGAACCTCCTTTATTAAGTGGTTCCTTTTCTGCACTTCACATGGACCGCAGACATCTTTAACTCAGACAGAGAAATCAGATCAGCTCACCTCTATCCCCAGTCTATTACTGCTGGTACTAATTCAGGAGGGGCTTCTTTCTGGATGATTTTGCTTTTAACTGAAAGCTTCATTTGAATTCTCTTCTTTCAGTCTGAGACGTGTAGTGTGGAAATCCCGGAGCTGGAATTTGAACTGGGTATGGCTGTCCTTGGGGGCAAGTTCACCACACTGGAGGGGCTGCTGCAGGACATCCGAGAGCTGGTGAGTCCCTGTGTTGGTGCCTGCTGTTTCCAGCAATTCTACCGTTTGTGGAAAAGGACCAGAAGACCTCATGTGGCCTAGTTTCTAGTGCTGATAACTAAGGACTTCTTTGCTTTAAGACTGAATTAAGAGACTTAAATGTTATTTCAGATTTTGAAGATATTTATATGAAATTTTAAATGAAATTTCCTGGCCTTAACTGGGATCTTGTAGTTACTTTGTAATTTTAGGTGAAGGAATTATTTCATTGTAAAATAAGGGAGGAAGGTCCTTTCACCACCTAAAACTCCCCAGCATACATTTATGTATCTGTTGACTTACCTCACTTATTTATCCTTTTGATGAGTACATTTACTCAGTTAATTCTTAGTTGTTGGGCGTTTGTCTTTCTGAATGGAACTTTTTTCCCTACTCCATTTAACAAGAGGAAAAAAGATATCTATAGGTAAAATTCTTATTTAACATTGCCAGTTATTGTCTTGGTAGATTATTTATTTTCAAGACCAGCTACCTGGTCAGAAAGGTGGTGTGTGGCAAATAGAGATCCAGCTTGCCCACCAGGCACCCTTCTGGTATCCCTGCCAGGCTTATGGTCAAACCTAACAAACAGCCACAGCCAAAATACCATTTGGAGGTCTATGTGTGCCTAAGCTGAGTGCTATACCATTTATTGCAGGTCACCAAGAACCCTTTCACACTGGGTGACAGTTCCAGTCCTGGCCAGGCAGAGAAACTGCAGGAGTTTACTCAGAAGTTGGACCAGGTGAGAACACACTAGCCAGTACTGGTCATCACAGACTGCATTTAGCCATGGGCTGGCTACCTATGCACTTCTGCCCATATTTTAACCTTTCTTACCCAACATGTTTGGACATCTTCTGGTTTCTGATATTTCTGATCATCTTTTGGCTTAGTTTTCGGCTTTATTTTGTTGGTATGTCTTTTCTGGCAGCTTCTTAAAGGAGGAGTGATTGTTGTTAGGTGCTGTTGAGTTGAGTACAACCTGCAGCGACCCTATGAACGAGATCTGAAGCCTGTGATTGGGAAATACTATTTTTGGGATTTACACACCTAAGAATTTCTTTATTCTAACCTCACACTGGATGCTTGCTGACTTGGAATAGAATTCTACATTGAAGATAAATTTTCATCACAGTTTCCCTTTGAATTTTCTTTTATTGTGTTTTCAGTAAAAACTTACATAAACAATTTAAATTTCTGTCCAACAATTTCTAGAGAAATTGTCCAGTGATTTTAGTTGCATTCTATATAATACATGAACATTCTCATTATTTCCATTCTGGTGGTTCTGTTTCAGTTCTTCTAGTTTCTCTGCTCCCTTACAATGATTCTCATCTTTGTTTTAAAGTAATTGTTGACTCTTTGTTTTGTATCTTGTTGCATACCATAGAGTCAGAACTGACTCATAGCTGACCCTCCAGCAGGTTTTGAGAGGCAATATATTGAATGGGAGATTTGTTCCTCTTTCTCCCATGGAGCAGCTGATGGATTTGAACTGCATACCTTTGCATTGGCAAGCGAAATCCCTTACCACTCAGTTCTGAGAGCTCCCCTTGGTCTTATATAGGTAATTTTTTAATAGAGCACAATAGGTGATACTAATTATTTTGTGAGCCAACCGCTACCTAGCTAAATGTGACCTCTCGGTAGTTTTGGTTTGAAATTTAAAGCGTATCTGTCAGGGCCGTTGCATCGGGAAGTCTACGAATCTTAGGCAATTTGGTTTTGTTTGATTTTAGAAAAGAGTTTCTGTTCTATTTTCTTCTTTTCTCAGGGTCCATCTCATAGGACTTTGATCAGAATGGTTAGTAGTGAGTGGTAGCTGGGCATCACCTACTTCTAGTCTCAAGGCAGATGAGGCCATTGTAGACTGTTGGTCCTGTAGACTCGCTGCTTCTCTGAGTCTTGGTTTCTTTTTCTTTGCCCTGAATAATTTGGGAACTGAGTTGTATCTTATGTATATGGCAACTTGTAGGCTTTTAAAATTCCAGATACAACTGGCCAAACTAGGATACAGAACAAAAACTTTTATGAACTGCTTTATGCCAGTTGACTGAGATATGAGGCTGTGGTTTCCATGAGAAATTTTGGTTTCCACTAATGATTTATTTGGTTACATGTAAGAAGTATTTGTAATTATGTTTCCTATGTATACTGTATTATGTTAGATGTTAACTGAAAGCCAGCCATTGGAATCCACCAGAATTCCTTGAAAGGAAAATGAACAGTCTCTTCCCAAAAAGATTTAAAGCCAGGAGGCCTTAGGAGCTGGAATAGACCTGATAGCAGATGTGCTTTACACATGAACAATGTATGTGCTTAATGTCACATACGCATATGTGTATATGTGCATACATCTTTTATATATACACATATGTACTTAATTGATTGACATACATAACTATTAATGTAATGTATTGACATGTATAAACAAATACTAGCACATAAATCTTTTTGCTGTATAGTTGTTACTGTTTAAAAATTTTATGTGCTGAGGGAGCTCTGGTAGCCTAGTGGCAAGAAGCTGAGCTACAATCCTGAAGGCACATGGCTCAAATCCACCAGATGCGCCACTGTACAAAGAGGGGCAATCTCCTGTGCCAGTCAGATCCGACTCGACAGTACACAACAAGGAAAAAAAAATTATATGTGCTATAACAGTTACCCAAAAAGTCCTTCTTTTCTTGTGTACAGTTTAGTGTCATTGTTTACCTTTGTCAAGCTGCACACATTTCATCCTCACACCAGGTTACCTTTCCCATTTCCCAAAATAACAAATGATGGCTTACACTGAGAAGAATTGGAACCCAGAACACTTCTTACACGAAATATACACCTAGATCCAGAGACTCTTGTCCAAACAGAGCAAGGGACCACTGCGTAGTTTAAAATTAGGAAAATTTGTGTCAGGGTTGTATCATCTCTCCATAGCTATTGAATCTGTGTGTCGAATAAACCATTAGAGTAGCTGGACTCTGTGAAGAAGACTGTCACATCAGGATTGGAGGAAGATTCATCAACAGCCTGCATTTTGCATATGAAGAGAACTTGAAGTGCTTGTTGCAGAAAATCAAAGATCAAAGCCTTCAATGTGGATTATACCTCAATATTAAGAAAATAAAAATTCTCACCACTGGGTCGATGGGGCAACAGCATGATGGATGGAGAAAAGATTGAAATTGTCAGTAATTGAATTTTACTTAGATCTGCAGTCAACACACTTGGTATAGGAGATCAGGAGATACACTGTGTTGGGATAGTCTACAGTCAGGGACTTCTCCAAATTACTTAGGAGCAACAATATCAGTTTGAGAACTAAGGTGCACCTGATTCAGTTGATGGTCTTTTCAGTCACTTTCTATGCATCAATGGATGGCTTTGAGTTGTAGTGTTGGAGATGAGTACTACCAAAGAACAGATAGATACGTCTTGGGGAAAATGCAGCCAGAGTGCTCCTTGAATGCAAGGATGCCAAAGGTTCCTCTCACATGCTTTGATCATGTCATAAGGAGAAGCTGTTCCTTGGAGAGGGACATCATGTTTAGAAAGGTGGGTGAAAGCAAGGAAGACCCTCAATGAGATGCATTGATACCGTTATTGCAGAAACGGGTTTGAGTATGTCAGAAATGATGAGATTGCACAGGACAGGACAGTGTTCAGATGTGTTGTTCATTGGATTGTTCTGAGTCATGCTTGACAGCACCTGACAACTACCTAGAGGCAGTCTTTTTCTCACTCCCAATTTCATCAGAAATTTGAAGACACTGACTCATGTCAGGTTTCTGATTTGGCTATCAAGAAATGAGAACCTGAGCCCTCTCTTTTGTATGTGACCTGTTACTGTGAAGGTATTTTTATACCCCCTTTGGTATGAAATTTGATGTGATGCCTTGGTGTGGTCAGTTTGAATCATTGTTTTAAGCTTTATTTTGGATCTTTTCAGTCTGAAAACACATATATGCTCAGTTCTAGGACATTTTCTTGAATTCTTTTACTGATGATTGCGTCTTTCTTTTTCTGAAACTCTTATTAAAAGACTTCTGGATTGGTCCTCTGTAATTTACTCAGTGGTTTTTTTATCAATGGCTTTTAAAAAATTATTTTTAACAAAAGTTTACAATAAAGTTGGATTTTCATTCATTCATTCATTCATTCATTCATTCTTCCCCCAGTTCACTTTTTAAGAAAATTTAACTATTCATTCACTGTTGCACAATTACATCCATCCCCCTCCCTCCCTTCTCTCCCAGTACACTTTGCAATGCACTTATTCTGGACTATACGCATACATATAATGCCTAGTCATATATTCCTTTTAAACAGGTTTTTTTCCCTTAGTTTTTTAGTTCTATTTTTGGTCTCTGTTCTTTTCTCTGCTTTGAGAGATCCCTTCAGCTTCTTACCTCTTCACTTAAGACCCCCATTTACATTATTGTTTCAAGAGCTTTTCTTGTCTTTGGTGTTTTTTTTAAAGGGCATCCTGTTTTTGGATTTTTTAAAAATGGCATTCTGTTCTTTTAAGAATTTTTTTTTAAACCTCTTGAGGATGTTGATGTTGGTGTTTTTGAAGGGTTAGTTTGCTTTTTTTTCCCTTGCATATAGTTTCCATTCCCTTTTTCATTTGCTTTCTGTCCTTCGCCACTAGAGACTTTGTTAAGAGGTTTAATCATTATTGACTGACTTTGTTTTTTTTTTTTTTTCAATTTTTTTTTTTTTTGTT
>NW_006399843.1:10150340-10158177 GCF_000299155.1 Elephantulus edwardii | reverse complement strand
GTTGAAAAGGTATGGAGATAGGATGCATCTCTGGCGTACGCCCTTCTCAGTTTTGAACCATGCAGTGTTTCCTTGCTCTGTTCTGACCACTGCCTCTTGGTCCAAGTACAGGTTTCTCATTAGCACGATCAAGTGTTCTGGGATTCCCATTCTTCTTAGAGTCAGCCACAGTTTGTTATGATCCACACAGTCAAATGCCTATGCATAGTCAATGAAACACAGATAGACATTCCTTTGGTATTCCCTGCTTTCAGCTAAGATCCATCTAACATTAGCCACAATATCCTTAGTACCACGACCCCTCCTAAACCCAGCCTGGACTTCTGGCAGTTCTCTGTTGATGTGCTGTTCCAGTCGTTTCTGGATAATCTTCAGTAGAATCTTGCTTGCATGTGAAATTAATGTTATTGTTCTATAGTTTCCACACTCTGTTGGGTCACCCTTCTTGGGGATGGGAACAAATATAGATCTCTTCCAGTCAGTTGTCCAGGTGGTTGTTCTCCAGATTTCTTGGCACAACGTGGTGAGCACATCCAGGGCAACATCTGTTAGCTGAAATATGTTAATTCCAGAGGTGAATGGTTCTAATCCACCAGATGCTCTGCTGGAGAAGGAGGGACAATCTCCTCCTGTACAGTCAGATATGATTTGACAGTATACACACACATACAACCAGCTCAGTAAATGTACTTAATTTTTTTGTTGGCTTCTAGGAGCACTGATTGGCTTTTCTGTCTCAGTGTAGAAGAGTCATAAAAAGACTTCTGGCCGTATGATGAGTTCCCTCTTTGAGTCTTTGGTGTCTGTCTTTTGCTCTGGGAAAGTAGAGACCAGTCATGGTTTTTAAGTTTTTAAGACTGTTTGGCAGCTTGCCAAATTTTTGAGACCCAAGATACTGCTCAGGAGCTATGGTGGTGTAGTAGGTAGGGAGTTGCACTGATTAACAGAGGGGGTGCCGCAGTTCAAATCCACCAGGTGCTGTGCAAGAGAAAGATGGGCATTCTCCTCCTGTGTAATTTACAGCCTCTGAAAACCTACTGGAGGGTCAGCTGTGAATCAGTTTCTACAACAGTGAGTTTTGAGTAAGTGACACTATTCATCAAACTAGGATGTAAAATGTAACTATGAATTATATTTTAAAGCCAAGATATCCCTTGAGACTATGATCCTGATCCTTTAAATCTAGACAGCCTATCCTAGTGTTTGCTTATGTCCAAGAAATACCTGTAACTATGCCCCTACGTGCTTATGTGTGTGTGTGTGTGTGTGTGTGTGTGTGTGTGTGTGTAACCACATACATGAATGCACATGGACACACACCTCTGTAGACAGACATACGTTTTTGGGTATTGCTGGAATTTCTTAAATAGCTTCTATGGAGTATTTTAGAATTGCATCACCGTTTTCTTACCACTACTAGGCCACCAGAGCTTCTATGTATTTTAGACTCTTGCTCTGCTTGTTATTGTGGTCATCTTAATTCTGACCTTTCAGCCTCATATGTGTGTAGAATAGAACTTCTCCATTGGGTTTCCAAAAAACCCAGTTGCCTTTATAAAAAAGGCAGCCTTACTTCAAGGTTTCTCTGAGTTGGTTTGAACTGCCATCCTCTTGCTTATAGACTATCATGTAATCATTTGTGCTACCCAGAGGTTCTGTTCTACTACTTCTTTTTTATTATTATTATTTTTTGTGTGTGTACCATCAAATCAGATCTGATTGGTACAGGAGGAGATTGCCCCTCCTTCTCCAATAGAGCATTTGGTGTATTTGAACCTCGTACCTCTGGGATTGCAGTGCAACTTCTTGCCACTAGGCCACCAGAGCTCCCTCTCTGTTCTACTTCTTTGTGTGTGTGTGTGTGTGTGTGTGTGTGTGTGTTTTAATTTTTGTGTGTACTGTCAAATCAGATCTGACTGATACAGGAGGAGATTGTTCCTCCTTCTTCAGCAGAGCATCTGGTGGATTTGAACCGCAGACCTGCAGGATTGCAGTGCAGCTTCTTGCCACTAGGCCACCAGAGCTCGCCTCTGTTCTACTTCTTAAGCTACCTAATTCCATCAGTTTTTTGAGCTTTCGGGTATCCTGCAGTGTAAATTGGATTGGTTATTGTCTGACAGATCCAGACTCTTCTTGGAAGCTGTAGAAAATTTACGTGCTGTGTTCTCTCACCCTTTTAGATCATTGAGGGTAACATGAAGGCCCACTTTATTATGGACGATCCAGCAGGAAACAGCTATTTGCAGGTACAGTAAACATTCCTTGATATTTCATAGTTTTATATATTCTGATCTTTCTTGAATATGTGTAATTTCAGAAACTGGAAGTCTTGGTAAAAAGTGAACTTTAGCAGATAATCTCTTAGTAGAAATTGAAACACAGAAAAGGAGAAAGTGGGAGGGACTATTAAGTGTATGTGAAGAGAGAAAAAAAGATAATCCTGGAGTTTGTCTGCCTGTGATTTAGTGTTTGTCCCTAGCTCTCAGTGAAGCTCTGAGATTTTCATTCTGCAAATCTGATTGTGGAATAAAGGTGAAATGGTGTCTTAATCTGGAGGCCAAATAGGAAAATCGTGGTTATTGATAATAACAAACATTTACAGGCTCGTTATCATGGGACAAAACCACATTTGAGGTCATTGTCACACTCTCCTGAAGAGTTGCAGTTAGAAAGTTTCCAGGCACATTATTCCCCAGTTGGCCCTGGGACTGAGCTGTCCCACTCCTTGCCCACTTGGCTCAGTTGCTGCCCACTTACATCAGCCTAGTCCTAAGGAATTGGAAAAAGAAAGAAAAACTGACCCAGGCTTGGGAAAATGAGAATTGAAATTGCTAGGGGTTGGATGTGACAGGATGAAACAAGCACTGATCGTATGTCCTTGTCCTGCAGAATGTGTATGCACCCGAAGAGGATCCTGAGATGAAGGTGGAACGTTACAAGCGCACATTTGACCAAAACGAGGAATTGGGCCTCAATGACATGAAGACAGAGGGCTATGAGTCAGGCCTGGCCCCACAGCGGTAGCAGGGGAAGTCCATGGGCCTGCCTCCAGCGCTGACCTCACTGCAGGCTTATTTATTACTACTCTAAGAAGATGGAGTAACACCCTCCCTGCTCAGGTCTTGTCCAGGTTTGAGTTGTAGATCTAGTTACACTTAACAGTTTATGATGCAAGCGCAAGTCTGTTACCTTACTTGGTGTTATTTTGTAAATTGCGAATTAGCGTGTGAAACCCGGCAGTGATCTGTGGGCACGTCATCCCCACATTTCATCTCCCTCCACATGATGCTTTGTACTGTAGGTACAGTTCTTGACGTTCTTCACAGCTTGATCCAAGAAAATAGAGAATGTAGAATACAGCCACAGCTCGAGCCTGGGAATCAGTTTTAAGTAAATAAAATACTGACTTTAAGGAGGAGAGGCCCTTCCCAGGGGAGGACCTCCAGCACATGTGAAGAAGGGAAAATGATGGCTTTCCAGAAGCTCTGGCCTTGGGATCCACTCTATCCTTATTTGAAAACCATGCTGTTCGACTTGAGACTCCTGAATAAAATTTTCTCCAGTGTAACCATTATAATTTGTCATTCATTCCTTCAACAGATACTTGAGTGCCAACATAATGCCAGGCAATCCTCGGCCTTCTTGGAGCTTCAGTTGACAATGTAAATATAGACAAGGAATAAATAAATAAATCATTTTGCACATGTATTTATTACTGTGAAGGATTGCATAGCAGTGAGAGGTTATGAGTACTGCCATGAAAGGTTATGTGTATGTATGCTTACATACAGTTTCAATCAGGAGTTCACAACAAGAAGGTGACAAATAAGTTGCCATTTAGACAAAGTTGAGAAAAGGTAAAGGAGTGTGCCGTGCAGGTAGTTAAGGAAAGAAACGCTCAGGCTGAGAGGACTGCAAATACAAAAGCTCAAGAGATTGGAGTCTGTTAGCCATTCTCTGTCATTGCTGTCAATTTGGAACCAATTCATAGCTGACTCTCCAGTAGGTTTCTGGAGGCTGCATGAGAAGAGACTTCCCATCTGTCTCTCAGGGATGTTCGTGGAGTTAAGCCTCCAGAAGTGCAGCAGTGCAACTCCCTATGGGCTATGCCACTAAAGCTAATGAGAATGTTTGGGATCATCTGGGCCTATTCTCTGAAGAAAGATGGGGAGACAGGAGTTCAACCAGGGCAAGAGAGAACTGCCTTCAGCTGTTTTGGAAGTTTAGCAACCCACTGAGCTCCCCATCCTGTAGCATCCTGCCTCCCAGTAACACCAGGTAGGCTCACTGCCAGTGCTGGCTGTAGGGTGATTTGTTCTTGAGACTCAGTGACTGAGATGCAGTCTCAAACCTTAAGGTTGTGCTACAGATGTCAAAAGATTTGCCTACTTGAGATGATTTTACAATCACACTATCTGTTCTCATTGTTGAGTTAAACTATTGACAAAATTAACAATTGATTTTCCACCTAGAAAATGTTTGTGTTAAGTGCCATTGAGTCACCTGCAACTCATAGCAACCCTATGGACAATAGCCCTAAACTCTGCTCTATCCTGTGCCAATCTCATTGTCATTGACACACCTATCCTCATTACCCCAGTCACTGAATCAGTCCACCTTATAGAGGGTCTTCCTCTTCTATGCCGTCCCTCCACCCTCCCAAGCATGATGTCCCTCTCCAAGGATCAGCCCCTTTTTGCAACATGTCCAGATTATGTCAGACAAAGCTTCAGAATCCTTAACTCCAAGGAACAGCCTGGCTTCACCCTCTCTAGGATAAATCTATTCTCTTAGTCCATGGTATATTCAGTACTCTCCTCCAATACAATAGCTCAAAGGCATCAATTTTTCTATCATCCTTAGTCATGGTCCAGCTCTCTGATGCATAGCAAGTGATTGCAAAGACCATGGCCTATATTAGGTGCAACTTAATCTCCAGACTGACATTGGTGCTCTTCGGTACTTCAGAGAGAGGTCTCTAACTGCAGACTTTACAATCACAGTACGTCTTTTAGTTTCCTGGCTGCTGATGCCAAGAGTTTTGATTGTGGAACCAAGCAAACTAAAGCTGTGAACAATGTCAATCTCTTCCATCATGATGCTGCCAATTGGCCCAGTGGTGATTGTTTTTTTGATAGTGAGCCTCAATCCATACTGAAGGCTGCAGTCCCTGACCTTCCATAGCAAGCATTTCAGATCCTCCTCAGTTTCAGCAAGCAGGGTTGTGTCATGTGCATAGCGCAGATTGTTGATGAGTCTTCCTCCAATCCTGATGGCACATTTCTCCTCATAGAGCCCAGCCTCATGGATAATCTGTTCTGCATATAGATTGAAAAAGTATGGAGATAGGACACATCCTTGGTGAACACCCTTCACAATTTTGAACCATACCGTGTTTCTTTGTTCAGATGACTGCCTCTTGGTCCAAGTATAGGGTTCACATTAGCTGATCAAGTGTTCTGGAATTCCCATTCTTTTCAGAGTCAGGCACAGTTTGTCTTGATCCACACCGTCAAATGCCTTTGCATAATCAATGAAACAGATATTCCTCTGATACTCCTGCCTTCAGCCAAGATCCATCTAACATCAGCTACAATATCCCTAGTACCCCAACCCCTTCTAAACCCAGCCTGCACTTCTGGTAATTCTCTATTAATGTGCTGCTCCAGTCATTTTGGGATAATTTTCAGCAGAATCTTGCTTGCATGTGATATTAATGATACTGTTCAATAATTTCCACACTCTGTTGAATCACCTTTCTTTGGAATAGGAACAAATATAGATCTCATCCAGTCAGTTGGCCAAGTGGTTCTCCAGATTTCTTGGCATAACTTGGTAAGCACATCTATGGCAGCATCTGTTGTTGAAATATATCAATTAATAGACCATCAATTCCTGGGGCCTTATCTTTTGCCAATTCTTTCAAAGCAGTTTGAAGTTCCTTCATCACAACAGGCTCTTGCTCATATGTTCTTTCATGAAATTCTTCTGTATCTGCCAATTCCTTTTGCTATAATAACTCTGTATACTCTTTGTTACCCTTTATTCTGCATATTATTCAGTAGACCTTCAGTTCTTTTTTCACTCTTAATCATTCTTTATTTGGAATCTTGGTTTCCTCCTTCCTGAAATGTACTTGTTCCTAAAGGCTCAGTTTCAGAAACCCCTCTATGGGATTCTTTGGCATTTAGGACTGACCTCCATAACAGTTAAGGATAAGATGGGGCTTTAGTTTGGTTTTTTTATTAATTAGGAGACAAAGGTTGGCAAAGACTCACAAAATACAAAGCTACAGTATCTTGAGATTTCTCATAGGCAAATTTTCTTGCCTAAGAGACCGTCTATAGATGTATTTCTAACTGACTTAGAAACCTGACCTTCACAAGTGCCCTTCAGATCTGTCATTTGGTAAATGCCTTGTGGGAGAGGTGAGCTCTGAAGAAGAGCCTGGTCAGCTTCATCTCCCATAGTGAAGGAGGCTAATGGCATTGTTTTTTGTTGGTCTCTTCTGGGTTTGGCATGAACTGTCTCCCAAACTCTAACTAGCTGCTGGGAAGTGGTAGCCTACAAGACAGGACCAGGCACCAGATTGGAATAACCCAGCTAAGGTACTAGACCTTTCCTTATTTTTTTAATCATGCTGTGTTTTTCTGGAAAGGATTGCATCAGGGACACAACCTGTCTCTATACCTTTTCAATCTATATGCAGATCATTTGGGAAGCAGGGCTTAATGAGAAGGAATGTGCCATCTGGACTGGAGGCAGACTCGTCAACATCCTGTGTTAGGCAGATGACACAACCTTGTTTGTTGAAACAGGAGGATTTGAAGCACTTGCTGAGAAGGTCAAGGACTGTAGTCTTCAACATGGATTGAAGCTCAACATCAAGAAAAAGATTCTCATCACTGAGCGAACTGGCAGTACCATAATAGATGGAGAAGAGATTGAGGTTGTAAACAGCTTCAGATTGTTTGGCACCACAATGAACACTTTTAGCACCAGCAGTCAGGATAATCAAAAGATGAATTGCACTGGAAAAATCTGTTGTCAGGGACCTCTCCCAAGTACTGAAATGCAGTGATGTCAGTCTAGAGACTAAGGTGTGCCTAATCCAGGCCATGGTCTTTGCAATTACTTGCTATGCACAATTACTAAGGATGACAGAAGAATCAATGCAAATTGTAGTAATGGAGAAGAGTCTTGAACATACTATGGACCACCAAGAAAACAAATAGGTCTCTCTTGGAGAGGGTGAAACCATGTTTCTCCTTGGAGGCTAGGATTTTGAGGTTTCATATCACATACTTTGGGCACATGGCCAAAAGAGACCGATTCTTGGAAAAGGACATCATGCTCTGAAGGGTGGAGGGACAGTGCAGGAAAGGAAGACCCTGGATGAGATGGATTGATACAGTTACTGGGGTTTCATGTGTCAGAAATAGTGAGACTGGCTCAGTATAGGGAGGGTTCATAGCTGCTATACATAGGGTTGCTGGCGACTCGACAGCACCTAACAAGGTACTACTTGGGTTTTGATGCCTGAGATCTTTTACTTTCATATTTAAGTTATCTTGAAACTCTTTCAGCCTCATTTCATATACCTGCCTGAGATGGACACCTGATCTATAACCATTGGAAGATCTTTATGAATCCTCCATGTTATCAGGGGATCAAAAGGTAATAGGCAAGAGAAGACCCCTTCTCCAAGACCAGGGGAGATGAGTTAAAATGCCAGTATAAAAATATGCAGATCCAATGCAGTATACATTATTGAACCCATGTTTCTCAGTCTCCCCCCAACTCTGAGGTCTGTCCTGTTTTACAACAGTGGCACCAT
>NW_006399843.1:10148491-10150240 GCF_000299155.1 Elephantulus edwardii | reverse complement strand
TTCATTCATTCATTCATTCATTCATTCTTCCCCCAGTTCACTTTTTAAGAAAATTTAACTATTCATTCACTGTTGCACAATTACATCCATCCCCCTCCCTCCCTTCTCTCCCAGTACACTTTGCAATGCACTTATTCTGGACTATACGCATACATATAATGCCTAGTCATATATTCCTTTTAAACAGGTTTTTTTCCCTTAGTTTTTTAGTTCTATTTTTGGTCTCTGTTCTTTTCTCTGCTTTGAGAGATCCCTTCAGCTTCTTACCTCTTCACTTAAGACCCCCATTTACATTATTGTTTCAAGAGCTTTTCTTGTCTTTGGTGTTTTTTTTAAAGGGCATCCTGTTTTTGGATTTTTTAAAAATGGCATTCTGTTCTTTTAAGAATTTTTTTTTAAACCTCTTGAGGATGTTGATGTTGGTGTTTTTGAAGGGTTAGTTTGCTTTTTTTTCCCTTGCATATAGTTTCCATTCCCTTTTTCATTTGCTTTCTGTCCTTCGCCACTAGAGACTTTGTTAAGAGGTTTAATCATTATTGACTGACTTTGTTTTTTTTTTTCTTTCTTTTTTTTTTTTGTTTTTTTTCTTTATTATTGACTGACTTTGTAAAGTTAGAGTATTAAAAAGCTGAGTGGAATGAATCGTGTGACACTCTGCTTCACTGTAGGGTGCTGCTTAACCATTTTGTTGAGGAAATTCCGTGTCAGATTGTTAGGTCTCCCCTTTTAGGCCCAGATTCTCATCAGCGACTGTTTCCTAGAGGAAAGCTGGCCATATTTTGAGAGACAAGTATAGGAAGAAGGCCATTGTGTAGCCATTTTCAAGAAGTATAATTCACTTAACCGCCTTGATTTTTTTTCTTCTTTTGCCTTTATCCTCAACTTTGCCAGCTTCGAACACCAGGCACAAAGTCTTTTGATGACTTTTTCAAGATACTTCCTGTTTTCTTCTAGGTGAAGGGCATGAATTTTTTTTTTTTAATTTTTTTTAAATTTTATTATTTTTTATGTGCACACCATCAAATTGGATCTGACTGGTATAGGGGGAGATTGCCCCTCCTTCTCCAGCAGAGGGTCTGGTGGATTCGAACCATGTACCTCTGGGATTGCAGTGTAGCTTCTTGCCACTAGACCACCAGAGCTCCCTTGAGATTATTTTTTTTTTAAACAATATTTTAATTGTGATTTTGGTGTTTACATAGGAGTTTAGGTTACTATTTAACAGTATCTATTTAACAGTATCACAGATTTTTCAATGACTTTGATTACTTTATTCACAGTATACTAACATTTTGATTTTGGCTCTGGTTGTTCACTTTCCATTAATTTACTTTCCCTAATCTCTTCCATTGTCTTCTGTCTTTTAGTGTAATCATTGGCTAACTGGTCTCATAGGTCTCATAGGTAGGTGATGCTCTCAAAGGAGCACAGTTCTCACATGAGATAATCATTATATTATGAGCCAGTTATTATAGATCACTTCAGGAGTTTGTTTCAGTTCAAAGTTTAAATCGTTTATCAGCATCATCATCTCCAGCCTCAACCAGCCCAGTTGTTGTTGTTGTTGTTATGTGCCGTCGAGTCACCTGCGACCCATAGCAACCCTATGTACAACAGCCCAAAACTCTGTCCTGTGCCAGTTGCACCGTCTCTGACACACCCATCCCGATTACCCCAATCACTGAATCAATCCACCTAATAGGGGGCCTTCCCCTTCTGCGCTGTCCCTCCATCCTACCAAGCATGATG
>NW_006399843.1:10145197-10146480 GCF_000299155.1 Elephantulus edwardii | reverse complement strand
TACTTCACTCAGCATAATGTCCTCCAGGGTCACCCATTTTGAATAATATTGCATGAGTTCCTTGTTTTTCAATGCAGCATAGTATTCCATTGTGCTTCTCTATCCATTCTTTTGTTGATGGACACTTAGGTTGTTTCCAACTCTTTGCTATTATGAACAAAGCCACGATAAACATGAGTGTGCATATAACTGCTTGGATGTCAGTTATGGTCTCTTTGGGGTATATTCCAAGTAGTGGAATTGCTGGGTCAAATAGTATCTCTATTTGCAACATTTTGAGAAAGTGCCATATCGCCATCCACAATGGTTGCACCATTTTACACTTCTACCAACAGTGAATAAGGGTTCCAGTTTCTCCACAAACTCGCCAGCATGTGTTGCTTGCTGTTCTGTTAAATTTTGCTACTCTGACTGGGGTGAGATGATATCTCATAGTTGTTTTGATTTGCATCTCTCTTAGAGCTAGGGATGAGGGGGAAAACTGTTTAAAAGGGATATGTGATTAGGTATTTTTGTCATGACAGGAGTCCAGAGCGAAGCCTGCATAGTGGAGTGAATTTGGTGGGAGGAATTGTAAAACAATGAAAGAATTTTTCTTTTACTTTTCCAAGAGGGTGGTGTACTAGGGAGGAGGGTTGGGAGGGAAGAAAAGTGCAAAAATAAATTAATGGAAATCCAAAGTCTCTGTAAATTTTCATTGAAATTAATAATAAATTAAAAAAATAGCTCTAGCTAACTAGTAAAAAAAATGCAGATCAACCCCCCCCATGTCAGTCCTAGATCAGCTCTTTGTGACTGAGATATTTCACTTAGCATAATGTCCTCCAGGCTCCCCTATGTTTTGTAATGCTTTAGGAGTTCATTGTTTTTCAAAGCTACATAGTATTCCATTGTGTGACTGTACCATAGTTTTCTATCCATTTGTTGAGTTCTTGGGTTGCTTCCATCTCTTTGCTATTATGACTTATGCAGCAATAAACATGGTGGCTCTGGTTTCTTTAGGGTATGTATATTCCCAGTAGAGGAATTACTGGGCCAAATGATATTTCTATTTCCAACTCTGAGAAAGTGCCACACTGCTTTCTATGATGGGTGTATCACCAACAGTGAATTCCATTCTCTCCACAACTTGATCAGCACTTGTTTACTGCTCTGCTTAAGTTTGTTATTATTGTTGTTATGTGCCGTCAAGTCGCTTGCGACTCATAGCGACCCTATGTACAACAGCCCTAAACTCTGCTCTGTCCTGTGCCAATCGCACTGTCTCTGACACTCCCATCCCG
>NW_006399843.1:10141601-10144417 GCF_000299155.1 Elephantulus edwardii | reverse complement strand
CTGGCTTACGCCCTTCCCAATTTTGAACCATGCAGTGTTCCCTTGCTCTGTTCTGACGACTGCCTCCTGGTCCAAGTATAGGTTTCGCATTAGCACGATCAAGTGTCACGGGATTCCCATTCTTCTCAGAGTCAGCCACAGTTTGTTATGGGGTGAGATAATACCTCATAGTTGTTTGATTTGCATCTATCTGATTACTAGGGATTCTGAACATTTCTTCATGTGTGTGTTTGCCATCTGACTGTCCTCTTTGGTGAAGTGCCTGTTCATATCCTGTGCCCATTTCTTGACTGGGTTGTTTCCCTTTCTCTTGTTGAGGTGTTGGAATTTTTTTAATACAGTTTGATACATTTTATATACAGGTCCCTTATCAGATATGTGATTGCCAGATATTTTTTCCCCAGTCTGTGGACTTCATTTTTAACCTGTTGGAGAAGTTTTGGGGTTTTTTTGAGGTGTTTTTGTTGCCCCGCCCCTGGAGTTTTTTTGATGTGCATTCACTAGTGTTTTTGAAACTGGCGGTAGAGACTTTTTTAGGTCGTGGATGTAGAATGAAGGCTAAAACAGCAGTTGCTCCATAGTTAGGTTACTATGTTGGGAAGCAAAACTGCTGCGTACTCACAGGTGTGTAGGTCGTGGCTGTAGAATGAAGACGAGAACAGCAATTGTTCCACAGTTTGGTGAATGTTGGGAAGCAAAACGCTGCGAGCCCACAGGTGTGCAGACTGGGCCCTGGAGGTTTGCATACGCCTCGCTCCTCCCCGCATGTCTCACCTGCCGGATGGGGCTGCTCCAAACGCGTCACCAGTTCCAGTCGTGCGCACACCGCGGCACATCCCTGCCGGCGTTTTCGCGTTCGCTAAGTTTGTCCTCAGCGCCGCGCCGTCGCCCCGCCCTCTCCGCTGCAATGGCGGCAGCTCCGCCGCTCTCCAAGGCTGAGTATCTGAAGCGCTACTTGTCCGGAGCAGATGCGGCCCTCGGCGGGGGCCCCGAAGCCGGCCGCAAGCGTCGCAAAAAACGGCCGAAGCCTGGCGGGGCTGGCGGCAAGGGGTGAGTCTTCGGCCGGGGCAGGACCTGTGGCATCCCGCCGCCCAACTGACCCTGCGTCTCGGGGCCTCGGCGCCGCTCTCCCCTCGGCTGCGCCGGTTCCCTCTTCTCTGCTCACTCAACTTCTCCCGAAGCTCGGGCTCCTCTGGGGCACTTTGAGCACTCTTTCTCCGCCTTCGTGCCTTCTGACCTCTCTATGTTGTTGTTAGGTGCCGTCGAGTCGACTGCAACCCCTAGCCACCCTGTGTACAACAGCTCTGAACCTTTCTCTGTCCTGTGCCAACCTCATCGTCTCCGACACAGCTACCCCCATTACCCCACTCACTGAGTCAACCCATCTCATCCAGGGTCTTCCCCTCCTGCGCTTTCGCTCCACCCTCCCAAGCATGATGTCCTTCTCCAAGGACTGGTCCCTCCTGGCCACGTACCCAAAGTATGTCAGACAGGGCTCCCAAATTCCTTGCCTCCCAAGGAGCAGCCTGGTTGCACCCTTTCTAGGACGAACCCCTTTGATACTCTTGTCAGCACATGGTATATTCAATACTCCTCTCCGCACCACAACTCAGAGGCACAGTGAAGCTAACTCAGTGCCTTGGGGTTTGGAATTTTAGGATCCTGAGTTGGAGTCGCCTGGTCACAGCTGTTAATAATGTTATTACAATACTTGTACAATTCTTACTTGATATCAAGCACTATTTTAAGTACTTTAGATATAAATGGAATTATTTGAGTTTCACAACAAAGTAGTTTCATAAAGTAGGTATTGTTTTTACCATTTTACAAACAAGGAAACTTTTGTAACCCCGTGAAGTTAAAGAGTTTCAGGAAATTAGTTTATTGTCTTTCCTGGTTTGGATCTAATTCCGCCCCCCCTCCCCCCTTATTCTCTGCTTTCCTTTCCCTCTCAATTGGGTGCATTCTGTGATGGTGGTCCAATGTAGTGAACTAGCTTAGCTTTGCAGCAAGATTGTTCGGTTTGGATCTTAACCTACGCAGCTTTGTGGGCTTGGGCGAGGTACTGAATCTGTTTTTTGTCTACGTTATTTTCATCTTGCAAACAGGAATATACTAATAATACTAAATGTTGTTAGGTGCCCTCGAGTTAGGTATTACTCACAGTGACCCTGTGAACAATGGATCTGAATGCTGCCCTATCCCGTGCCATCCTCAACATCTCTGCCACACTTGAGCCCATGGGTACAGTCACTGGATTAACTCATCTCGTTGAGAATCTTCCTCTCTTTCACTGACTCTCCACCTTTCCCAGTATTATGTTCCTTTCCAAGGACTGGCCCATTCCTAACAAGATGCCAAACATGTGAGATGAAGTTTCACCATCCTTTCCTCCAAGGAGCACTCTGGCTGCACCCTCTCCAGGGTATGCTTGTTTATTCTCTCCATATCTGTTTTTTTGTGGCAGTCCATGACATATGTGGTACTCTTCTCCCACACCATAATGGAAAGACATCGATTCTTCTTCTGTCATGATAGTGCTTATATGCAGTGGTATTAGGATTTTAAGAAAAACACAAACCAGCTGCGATGGAGCTGATTCCAACCCATGGTGTCCCTGTTTGTGACAAAGTAGAGAACTGTACCCTACAGAGTTTTCGGTGGCTGCTTTTTTAGAAGTAGATCACCAGGCCTTCTGAGGTACCTTTGGGTGTACTACAGTGACTCAGCCTTCCAAACTCCCAGTTTGCTACTTACCTCCAAAGTACTCTATTGCCGGTATGTAAAAGTTCCTCTTGTTTGTTGTTGTTGTTGTT
>NW_006399843.1:10135147-10141501 GCF_000299155.1 Elephantulus edwardii | reverse complement strand
TAGTCGGGAAGCTCCAGCCAACACTGTCCACCATGGGTGCCCATTACCACGATTGGCACATCACTGTCACAGGCTTCAGCATCACAGCAACCACGAGTTACCTCTGTACAGCAACGCACAGACCAGTGCTCTACCACCTAGAAGAATGTTTGACAGGAATATGAAAAATTCCTGACTTATCAAGTAGAAATTGTTCACATGATGGCTTTCACTCATTCTTTCATTGCCATTGAGTTGGAACCAAATCCTAGGTGACCTTCCAATGAGTTTTTCTTTTTTTATTTTATTATTTTTGTGTGTGAGTGTACCATCAAATCAGATCTGACTGGTACAGGAGGAGATTGTCCCTCCTTCCCCTGCAGAGCATCTGGTGGATTCAAACCGTGAGCCTCTGGGACTGTAGTTGCAGCTCCTTGCCACTAGGCCACCAGAGCTCCCCTCCAATGAGTTTTTATAGGCTGTAAAACACACTTGCAGGAGGGTGTGGATATCTCCCTTCAAGCAGCTGGTGAATTTGAACTTCCTGCCTTTGAGTTGTCAGCATAACTACTTACCCATCAAGTCACCAGATCTCCCTCACATAATGGCAGTTACTGTTTTTTAGTGCCATCTGTATAACAAACGTACAGTTACTGAATACTTTCTTTGCTAGCTACTACTAGTGCGTCCAAGCACACACTTACTGAATACTTCCTTTGTTAGGTACTACGCAGTGTTGAAGATGCCTTTGTGAACAGTACAGCCATAGTTCTTATTCTGATGGAGCTTGCTGTTCAGTGGAGAAACAGGCCTCAAAAGAGCTACTTGCACAATTAATTTCCATTGTGATAAACACAATGAAGGTATTCTGAATGTGTGTAACAGGTTTTCTTAGTGTTGTTATGGAAGAGGGGCAATTGAAGGTCTACCTAAGGAAGTTATATTTATGCTAGCGCAGAATGAAGAGAAGAGCAGGTCAGGTATGGAGAACTGTATGTGAGAACGAGGGTGTTAGAAAGTTGCCTCATTTCAGGCACTACTGAAGTGTTGAATTGACGGGGCAGCTGTGTGAGATAAAATTGGCTAGCTAGGCCAAGACTTGACCATGTACCATATTGTAAGATTTTGAACTTTCTTCCTAAAACCAGTGGGTAACCCTCTTTTATCTTTTTTCTCCCCCTCTTCCCATTTAGAATGCGAATTGTGGATGATGATGTGAGCTGGACAGCTATTTCTACCACTAAAGTGGAAAAAGAAGAAGAGGAAGATGATGGTGATTTGCCTGTGGTCTGTATCTTTTGGAGTTATCAGTACTTTGAATTGGTGTAGGCTTCTCAGTCTCTATCCCCAGTGCAGGATACATTTGTGTGTGCAAAGATTGAGGGTAGAGAAGAGATGACAATTTCCAAAGAATTCTTAAAAATAGTCGTCTTTGCTATGCACCTCAACACTGCTATTGTTTTGGTTTATGGAGGGCATGCTATCAGAGGGGTCCAGTCCTTGTTAAGAACATCATACTTGCTAAAGTATAGGGGCAGACCCTCAACAAGATGATCTGACACAATGGCTGCTACAGTGGGCAAGGTTGGTGAGGATGGTGCAGAATTGGACAGTGTTTTGTTCTTTTGTGCGGGGAGTCTCTGTAAGTAGAAGATGACAGCACCTACTGACCACTTTTAGCCTACAAATGGGACTTAGGACAGAGAAAGGCAGGACTTTCTCAATAGTGGTGATGGAACCTTAATTTTAGTTAGCAACAATTTAGCTTGCTGGATTCCAACTTGTGAAGAATCTTTTGTAGGGGACTTTTTATTTGCTCTTATGAGTTGGAAACAACTAACAATAGCAGCAACATTATTGATTCAGTTAAGCTTTACAATGATAAATACTTGCCAAGATATCTTAGAGCTCTGGTGGCTTCATGGCAAGGAATTAATTATGCCTCCAACTCAAAGGCAAGTGAGAGACCGGTCCTTGGAGAGGGACATCATGCTTGGGAGGGTGGAGGGACGGCGCAGGAGAGGAAGGCCCTCTATGAGGTGGATTGATTCGGTGACTGGGATAATGGGAATGGGAGTGTCAGAGACAGTGCGATTGGCACAGGACAGAGCGGAGTTTAGGGCTGTTGTACATAGGGTCGCTATGAATCGCAAGCGACTCGACGGCACATAACAACAACAACAACAACATCTGCTCCATGAGAGAAAGATGGACAGTGATTTACACTGGAAACCCTTTTGGAGGGTCAGCTATGACTTAGTTCCAACTTGATGGCATATATAACAGCAGCAACAGTAAGATATCTACTGGCTAAAAGTTGTCCATTAATGGAACATTAATATATATCTGTACTTTATTAAGCACATATGATAAATCTGTACTTTAGAAGTGGTATCATAGAAGGGGCCACTGAATTTTCTTTTTTAATATTGCAGTGAAAATAGACATAAAAAATATTTGCCAATTCAGAAGTTTCAGCTTGCACAGTTAAGTGATAATAACTGTGTTCTTCATAGTGTACAGCCTATTACTGGTTGGTTTTTTTTTTCTGCTTCACCATCGTAAATACAACACTCAAAGCCCCTTAGCAGAATCCTCTTCTTTCCCCTCTGTCTTCTATACTAGATAACCACCAATAATCTACTTCAAATGTCGTTGAAGCTAAGGGCATAGCACACTTGGTATTAGTTGTGAGAGCTTAGAAAGGATGTAAGTATCTGAACTGAATTTTGAAGAATGAATAAAATCAAGAGGGACAAAAACTTGGGCAGATAATCTAGCTTTGATTGTATTTGTGGAAATACATGTGAATAGGAAAAATAAGATGAATAGAGCTGTAGATGGGTTGTAAATAAAGATTCTAGATAGGGTCGGTATGAGTCGAAAACGACTCGATGGCACATAACAACAACAACAACAGATGGCTGTTATTAATGTTAATCTCTAGCAGAATTCTACAATAGATTATTTAAAAGATGCTTTTTATGCAACTAGAATGAAAATAATGCTTATAAGAAGCCAACTTAGTTTCAGTCAAACAAATCACTTAAAAACTAATATTTACGACATTGAAAAGTTTCAGAAAGGTATTACGTATTTATTGTTAAATATTTGGAAATCATAAAAGTGTAATGCTTTATAAGCATACCATAACATTATGACCATCTATAGATAATAATTACTAACAGCTTAGTGGATATCTTTATTGGGCATATTTTTGTGTTTTGTGAATTTCCTTTCTCTTGTCAGTTTCCTAGAAAAATTGGATTTTTATCTTTTTTAAAACTGTTGAAAAAAATTCCCAAAACTTTGGTATTTGTAACAGTAACATACATTTTATATGTTCTACATGTCTTTCCTATTTTGTTATTTGTCTTTTTATTCCCATTATAATAGGATTTCACATTTAAAAATTTTAATTTTTATGTAGTGAAGCATTTTGATTTTCCTTTATAGAATTGCTTTTGCTTTTATGGTTTCCCACAAACCTAAGCAAAGGAGGTTTTAGCTCTGTTACCTTTTGCAATATTCAAAATGTTCTATTTTTGTTATATAGTTGATTTTTGTCATGCCAAGGCTATTCCCACCACCGCCAATAGAATTAGAATAGCCACAGCAGCAGTGACAGCCCAAGAATAAATTACAGGCACAATTTACTGAGTATTTACCATAGTCCAAGCACTATATTAAGCTTACATGAAATACCTCACCGAGTCCTCACTGTAGTCCTGTGAATTCCGTCTTCACAAATGCCCAAGTGGAATCACCAAGAGTTAAGTAACTGAGATAATGTAAGTAAAGCACAACACATGGTAACTTGCACATGTTGACACTGTGTAATAGAAGTTATCACACCAACCATTGGTGAAAGTCTGTCATGTGAAGGGAGGATCAATATCGCATCAAAGTTCAGAACTAAGATCAAGGGAAGGAGTTTCAGGAGAGTAGGTATTTGGTCCAGTAAAACTAAGACCTTCCTAGCATTGTTCAGAACTGAGTAAACTGCCTGTGGGATGAATCCCTGTCAGGAAGGAATCGAGTGGGTGATCATCAGTCTTGGATATTGTGGAGAGAGTTCCAGACTTGTTTGGGAGTTTGGATGATATGAATATGGTTTTCTAATTTTACAATTCTGTGATTCTCTGTACATCTTAATGATTTCTTTAATTTGATTGGATTCAGGCAAACCTGTCTTTGTTATTGCCTACAGCAAGAAAGGTCATGTAAGGCGTGTGAAGTCCTTGTTAGTAGACAAGCGTGACATGGAGCCAGCCAGAGATGCATCTTTTAGCTTAAAAGTGGCTGTTGTCTACCTGGCTGGTTAATGAAAAAAGCTTTGTAATAAAAGAAATTAACCTTCAGCAGGAATTTGATTTGTCAGATAAAGACCTATGAGTCAGTCAGTCCAATGACAATCAGATATTCATGGAGCAAGGATCCCTCAGGACCACTGCTTTTTAAAAAAAAAAAAATATGATTTTGATGAATATTTGTAGAAAGGTTGGGGTTTCGTTCATTCCTTGATGCACACTGTGTGTTTCTTCATGACTGTGTTGCATATGCACACACCATGTATATTGGGAATGGTCTTGTGTTTGGGTTTTGGGAACAGTAGTGCTTCTTGGCTGAGTCTTGGGCATTTTCTGAACCCTCCCGCAGGTTGCCGAGTTTGTGGATGAGCGTCCAGAAGAGGTCAAGCAGATGGAGGCTTTTCGTTCCAGTACCAAGTGGAAGCTTCTGGGAGGTGAGGGCCAAACATTGGTTACACCAAAATTTCCCAGTTGAGAGGGAGATTCCCTCTCCTTTTTTTAACACTTCTTAAGGTGAATGCTTAAGTTCATTTCAGAGTCTCATTGTGCCTCAAAAATATTGTGAAAAGGAAAAGAAATTTAAGGTTTCCTTGTAAGCATAAGACATGAGGGCTGAGAGATCAGTTATCTGCTTTCTCTTTTGTTTGGTATTAGTGTTATTGAGGAAGACTGGTTTGAGGGTGATTCAGTTCTGTCTGGCCCCAAATAGGAAAGCACTGGTGTATTGGCAGACTTTGGAAAGAACTTGCACAGTTCAGGGGAACAGAGTTTGTAGACTTTGACAACCAGTGTTCTTTATTCTTGTGTTTGTATTAATAAATCTTTCTTCTCCCCTTAAATACTGAATTTTACAATGCTCACTCCATACCTTATCCTTAGACTAATAATCTAAGCCTTCTCCCCTTGCCCCTGTTTTTGAATCACTGAAGATTGAATAAAAGGCATTTTTTGCCACATCTCTCTTTATTGGATTATAATTTTGAGGGCATAGATTTAACCTTATTTGCCTTGTTACGGTCTCTTCCTAATATATAGAGGTACCTTTAACAAATGCTTGCTAAGTGATTGAATTGATAATAATAGCTATTTAATTTTTAATGTCCATTCCTCTTTGGTAAATCATCATTTGAGACTCACAAAGAACTTTGCAACTAGATCTGCCCGACTATGGGACTCAGGCTAACAAAAACTAAGTCCCAGTGAGTCCAGCCCTGATCTCAGTTATCATTCAGGCCTTGTGTGGGCTGTGGAAGCTTATTAGTTTTTAACTGCCTATGCTTATTCTTTTAAGATCCCTGGGTGGCACAGTTTGTACTCTACTAACGTTGGCAGTTTAAACCTGTCCAAAGGTGCCATGGAAGAATGGTCTGGTGATGTCCATAAAAAGATTACAGCCAGGAAAACCTCATGGACCTGTGTTTTGTTCTGTCACACTTGGGCATATTGCCATGAGTTGGGATTGACTTGATAGTTGTGAGTTTGGTTTTTAGCTTTATTTTTCTTTATATACAATGATCTTGCTTTTTGACTGTTGATTAGTGGTATTTTACTCTTGATGTTTATTCACAAAAGGAGGGTAAAAGAATTTTATCTTTTTTAATTTTCTCTTTAAACAAAATTCTCTTTCTGTAGTATTCTGTGCCATTAAGTTAATTATTATACAATTCTGATCAGAAAAAAACCAATGTAACAAGTTATAGTTGGCTATAGGTGATTGATCACTATTGACAACTATATTTAAACGTATGGGTAAAAACTTCATCATAAGAGTTCTTTGACTAGAATATTTTTTTAATCTATCATGTTCTGTTTTATCTTGTAGCTGTATTTATAGTTCATCTATAATCCCTGTTTCAGAAGGAATCTTCTGGTCTTCTTATCTGTAGGTCTAGGAACTGAAACACATAAAGCACTTAACACTTATATTATGTCCATATATATACACATGAACTACATGCACACACATACATTGTCCCTTTTTGTATCTCCCTCCCTCCCTTCCCTGCTCAGGCATGGAAAATACTCCATTGATCTCTGACCTTTACTTCCTTTTTTTTTTTTTTTT
>NW_006399843.1:10131197-10134400 GCF_000299155.1 Elephantulus edwardii | reverse complement strand
ATATATCTGCTTGGATGTCAGTTATGTTCTTTTTGGGATATATTCCCAGTAGTGGAATTGCTGGGTCAAATGGTATCTCTGTTTGCAACTTTTTGAGAAAGTGCCATCTGACTTTTTTAACATTAGGGTTGTAGAGCTTACTAGTGAGAATTGGAGAAGAGGAAGAAACGGATTTGGGAAAGATCTCAGGTTGCTGCATGCATTTCACTCCATTATGCCTCTAAAAATGGAAAATCTTAAAATCTTTTCTCAGTTAGACATTTTGTGGACTTGTACATGGACTCTGGCATCAAATAGGTCTGGATTGGTATTTTCAGTCCACCACTTAATAGCAGAGTGACTTTGGTAAACTACTAAATCTTTTTATCAGCTTCTTCATAGATTAGATGTTGTTGTTGAGTTGTAGATGACCCATAGCGACCCTATGAACGAAAAGTCTTGAACTCAAAACTTTCATCTTTTCTCCAAGTTCATAGAGTTTCTGGAGGCCAGCTTTTTTTTTCTCCCCTTAGGAAGTGGATGCCATTCTTCCTTCCAAGCCTGTTTTATTTGGGAGATTGACAAAAAACCAGGCCCGAGGGCCCAAAAGCCTTTTTAAGTAGAGGTCAAATCCAGTCAGCTTATGCCCTGTTAAGAGCAAAGCCACACCCTAGTCTCAACCTCAAACTGGAAAACACACTTTCAAAGAAACGGCAGAGAGTGGCCTTCCATTCATTTTTCCAGCCTGATTATGATAATATTTATTTCTCAGATTTGAGAGTTCTTAAATGAAATGATCTGTATAAAGCATTGAACTTTAGGTAAGTAAATATATGACTCTCCCCTCCCAACTCAAGAGGAAGTACAATTAAAGAGTTAATGAAATGTCATGTCATTTTGCTGTAGCACAGGCTTATTCAATTTGCCTTTTGAAAAAACAGGATAGATTATAACTTGTTTAAGCTAAACATTGGCAAAGGAATCCTGTAATATTGGGCTGTTAATTGGAAGGTGTGCATTTTTATCCACCAGCCTTTCTATAGTGAAAAAAGGTGAGCATTCCCCTCCCATAAGGATTTCTGTCTGGGAGAACCAGTGGAATGCTGGAACTGACTTAACTGTAGTTTGGTTCGGTTTTATGATTAAAGTATCAGGAGGAGCCTGTGACTCGGAGCTCTGTAAGTAAGATTTTAGAAGAACATTAGATTGGGAGTTAGAAGACTTGGGTTCTTGGCTGTCTCTTCATCTTAGTAGGAGTGTGACCTTCGATAAGAAATTGTTCTGTTTTCTAGAGACTGTAACAGATACTCTGCTTACCTTGTGTTGTTGATTGCCTTGAATGGAGCAGGACTCATAGCAACCTTATGAACAAAAGGCCTGAAGCCCCTCTACAACTATAGACATTCATCAAAGTTCATAGAGTTTCCGGAGGCATGTTATTTAGGAAGTGGATGCAGGGTGTAATATGACAAATGAATTTAAAATGCCTTGCAGATATATAATGTTGTAGGTAGGCCAGCAAAAGGGATTATTTTCTAGGTAGATAAAGCACTAGTTTGCTGCCCCTAAGCAAAGAACCTGAGTACACCTTTTGAGCTTTCCGATTATTTGTAGATGTCTGCCATTAGGGGATCTTTTAAATCCTTGGGTGCTGGGAGTGGAAAGAGAATTTGTGGGAATCTGACTCTTTGCTATTTGTGTTTAGGCCAGGCTGATGACCCAACCTCATCACATAAGCATATCCACCACGATGCTCTGGACTCATCTCCTCCCAGGAAGGTCCGTCGTGATACCCCGGATTCATCTCCTCCCAGGAGGATACGTCACGATACCCTGGGTTCATCCCCTCCCAGGAGGGTACGTCACGATACCCCGGGTTCATCTCCTCCCAGGAGGGTACGTCACGATACCCCGGATTCATCTCCTCCCATGAGGATACGTCATGATACCCCGGGTTCATCTCCCAGGAGGATACGTCACGATACCCCGGATTCATCTCCTCCCAGGAGGATACGTCACGATACCCCGGATTCATCTCCTCCCAGGAGGATACGTCACGATACCCCGGGTTCATCTCCCAGGAGGATACGTCACGACACCCCGGATTCATCTCCTTCCAGGAGAGTCCATCACGACACCCCGGATTCATCTCCTCCCAGGAGAGTCCGTCACGACACCCCGGATTCATCTCCTCCCAGGAGAGTCCGTCACGACACCCCGGATTCATCTCCTCCCAGGAGAGTCCGTTACGACACCCCGGATTCATCTCCTCCCAGGAGAGTCCGTCACGACACCCCGGATTCATCTCCCAGGAGAGTCCGTCACGACACCCCGGATTCATCTCCTCCCAGGAGAGTCCGTCATGACTCCTCAGACGCTTCACCACGGAGGAGGGTCCGTCCTGACTCCCCATATCTTTCTCCACCCAGGAAGTTTCATAATTCTTCAGATGTGTCTCTTAGGAAAGCTCGTCTTGACTCACCTGATCTGTCTCCTCCTCCAAGGAAATTTACATCTTCCTCCAGAACTGGTCACCATTCTCCCAGTTTGTCTGCTAATGTTCCTCATTCACTACCTAAAACCAAAAGCAGTGAATCCCCCGACAGAGGCTCTAGCAAGTCTTCTTCACACTGGACAGACACAGGACCCTCCCATTCTTCACTCCCAAAGAACAGCAAATGTGAATATGCTTCAGACCTCTCTCTTCCACGAAAGAAGCTGGCAAAATCCAAGTTTAGAAATAAAGCATGTGAGTCTAAAGGTAAGCCTAACTTACCACCTAAGAGGGTGGCGTTTTCTGGTTGTTCTTATTACATTGTTTTATATAATCTTTGATTGTTTTGTGTAATCTTGCTTGGTACTTTTTTGTAACGTTATCTTTTTCATGGCATACAAAATCTTTTTGTTAAGGTAATTTTTAATTGTAGCTATTCCATTCTAGACATTCATGTAGCCATGTAATACATATTTTAGGTTATTACGTTTTTCCTTTTACAACACTGTAATGAAACATCCTGGTACATAAACCATTGTTCACATTTTGCATTATTCCCTTATCTATGTTTATCTAGATATCCTGGAAGTGTAATTACCTATAGGTTTGTTTTCTTGTTGTTGTTGTTGTTGTTGTTATGTGCCGTCAAGTCGCCTGCGACTCATAGCGACCCTATGTACAACAGCCCTAAACTCCGCTCTGTCCTGTGCCATTCGCACTGTCTCTGACA
>NW_006399843.1:10099782-10109338 GCF_000299155.1 Elephantulus edwardii | reverse complement strand
GTTGGCGCAGGATAGAGCAGGGTTTAGGGCTGTTGTGCATAGGGTCGCTATGAGTCGGAAACGACTCGACGGCACATAACAACAACAACAGTACATGTTTTACTTTTGTAAATATTCCTTTCTTTTGATGAAGCTATGTATTATGCAGTTATTTGGTATAGTGTTTTATAAATGCTTTTATAAGGTCAAAGTGGTTAATAGTGTCATTCAGATTATCTGTATTCTCATTTTCCTTTTCTGGATTACTTCTGTCATTACTGAGAAACCCAAAACAAACCCACTGCCACTGAGTCAATTCTAAAATCCCCATGTGGATTTATTCTGTTAGGTTTTGCTTCATCAATTTTGGAGCTCTGTTAGTAGATATATGTTGTTGGGTGCCATCAAGTTGGAACTGAGCCGTAGCTGACCCGATAGCAGTCTTTTAAGAGTCAGTAAATTAACAGGAGGAGATTACCCATCTTTTTTCTCTGGAGCAACTGGTGTATTCACACTGCAATATGTGTTAGGCAGATGACAAAACCTTGGACATAACCTTGCTTGCTGAAACTGAGGAGCGCCTGAAGCATTTGCTGCAGAAGATCAAGGATTGTAGCCTTAAATATGGATTGCATCTCAGCATCAAGAAAACAAAGATTCTCAACACTGGGCTGATTGGCAGATCATGATAGAGAGTGAACATTGAGTTTGTTAATAGCTTCAGTTTGCATGACTCTTCAATCAACACTCTTGGTACCAGCAGCCAGGAAGTAAAAAGATAAATTGCATTAGGAAGATCTGCTGTCAGGGACTTCTCCAGAGTACTGAGGAGCAACAATGTCAGTCTCAAGACTAAAATGCGCCTGATCCAGGACATCATCTTCGTTATTATGTGCTATGCATCAGAAAGCTGGACAGTGACAAGTGATAATAAACAGAGATTGATGCCTTTGAGCTGTGATGCTGTAGGAAAGTATTGAATATACCATGGACTGTTAGGAGAATAAACAAGTTCATTCCGGAGAGGATGAAACCAGGTTGCTTCATGGAGGCAAGGATTATGAAGCTTTGTCTGACCTATTTTGGGCATGTTGCAAGGAGGGACCAGACCTGGGAGAGGGACATCATTCTTGGGAGGGTGGAGGGAAGTGCAAGACAGGAAAACCCTTGATGAAATTGTATTGACTCAGTGACTAGGGTAATGAATGTGAGTCAGAGATAATAAGGTTGGCTTAGGATAGAGCAGGGTTTAGAGCTGTTAAACAACAGCAACAACATAATTGATCAGTCACTAATTCCTTCTAGTTTTGCCTCCCATGAGTTCTCTCTTTCTTCTTCCTCCTTTATCCTCACCTTTATCAGCTGTTGCCTGGACCATTGCAGTAACATTTCTGCTTCATATGTCCCCTGGAATGATCAGTTTAAATGCAGTTCAGGCTCCTGTTTTAACTCCTCCCCACAGGATGAAATCTTTTTACCATGTTTTACAGAGCTCATTATAGCTGGGCCTCTTCCTTCATTTCTAGCTTTGTCTCTTGCTGCTTCCTTTGTTGTACTTCAGAATCGTGTCTTACCAACTATATCAGACTATTTCTGTGCCTTTCCTCTTTCACTCATGCTCTTCTCCCAAACCCTGGTCCTCCCCATCTCCAACACTCTTTTTAAGTCCTTTAGACTTAGCTTAGGGCCACCTCCAAAAAGCCTTTTCTTACTATCCTTGCTTATCCTTCATGTTAGGTTTCCACTGCTTCTTTAAGTTGAGAAAGATATCCCTTCTATGCCCACTACATCCACTATACCATGTTTTTACCACTCTGTACTTAATTATTTGTTTAAGGGTTCCTTGTCCACTGCTTAGTAAGTGTGTCAGGACAGACACTGTGCCATACTAATTTTCTGAGAATTCCTACTACATAATAAGAATTCAGTTAGTATTTGTTTAATGAGTAGATGAAAGATGAGATGTGCATGCACATCAGGTGAGAGAGTTGAACCTTTAGAATTTGATAAAAGTAGTTGTTGAAGATACTAGGAGACAGGTTAAAGGATTTCTCAGTGGATAGATACTATCTCTTTGAATCTGTTGCATATATATATATATATGAAATATTTTCACACAGTTGTCTTTATTTTCACCTTGTTCATTGTTCTGTAAACTCATCTTTCTTTCCTCTTAATAAATGTTTGGGAATCTGACTGATTCGTATGTCTCTTTTGATTGCAGATCCAATGGTTTTGAACAGAAACGCTTTGCCAGACTTGCCAGTAAGAAGGCAGTAGAGGAACTCGCCTACAAGTGGAGTGTTGAGGATATGTAACTTTGCTGAGACTGTAAGGGTAACTCTGGATTGTGATAGTGGACAGAGAGCAGCCAGACGTCCAGCTGTTTAAGTTGTCTACGCTGAAAATCAGGACCCACTTAGACTGTAATGTTGAGTGTCAGTTTTGATCCAGAAGAATATTTAGGACTTGCTGTTTGGACTTTGGCACCTGTATTTTTTACTCACACTGACTGTTGCTTTCAGAGGAAGGAAGCATTGATTTCTCAGTGCCCCAGAGTTTACTTTAAGTAAGACTTTTTTTCTTTTCTTAATTAATAAACATTTGTTTATTTTTTTAAAGCCATTCTCTTAACTGGGCATTTTGTTTCTGCGAAGACCCAAGATGTATTGAACCTCTCGAGAATCCTAAGGGTAATAATTTAATTTTCCACTAACCTGGAAAGTGCTGTGAATAAATGATAGACCCTTCTTTTGAGAAAACAAGAATTAGCTCTAAACTGGATATATGTGTAGACTCATGGATATTTGGAGACTGACAAAGGTAGTGTCAAAAACTATTTGGGGAATAGATGGCTAATGGTGCTTAGAAATTGGACTTGTAAGGACAAAGATAATGTTGGATTTATACCCTCATACCATAGAAAACAAAATCTCAAGAGGTTAAAGAGCTAAATTGAAGGTAAAATGATAACACTGATAGGGAAATAGGAAAATGTTTCTGCTGGGGTAAAGATAGGTCTTTAAAATAAAATTACACACACACAACCCATATGATTTGATAGATTTGACTGTTTTCCTTATCAACTGTCTTATTCAACTTTCACATTTAAAACAATAGTAAAAATATATTATCTGATTATTTCGTTTATTAATAATGTATATCTGGCAATAAAGAATTCTTAGGGGTGAGGCAAAAGTAATGCTGGCTGTAATGGTTAAGGTTATATGTCAGCTTGCCTGTATCAGGATTCTTTGGTTTGCCAGTTTTAATGATGTAATTTGGCAGTTATATGATGTAGTAACTTTCAATTTGTGTTGTGTTCCATTTTTCTCTTAATACTAATTTTCACATAACAACTTGGTCTTTGGACCCTAATTGTGTCAATAAGTGAGTAGTGAGTTCAAAATGAACTTTTTTCCTTTTTAAACTTTCTTTTTGATAAAGCATCTTTTGTATGAAGATGAAAATACATCAGGAGAAAATGTTTACAGTATTGAAAACTCACAATAGGTTTGACTGTTAACCTGAATAGGACTGACCTGTGCAACCAATAGGATATACAGACAGTTAGTTCCTGGGTTATGAACATTTGACTTACGTACAACCTTTGGTTAAGAACCAAACCCCATAAAGTCTACGATATTATTTATTAATAAGTCTAAGTATATACAGTGATTTATAACAAGAAATGGACTATCATTACTGAATTATTACATTAAAGGGAGTTCTGGTGGTGTCATCCTTGGGTGATTACATTGTTAACCCAAAGGTGGCACCTTGCAGACAATTAATATTCACTAGCCGCTTTTTGGGAGGAAGATACCAGTCTCTTCATGTGTGATTTACAGTCTCTGAAAACTTTCTGAAGGGTCAGCTATGAGTCAGTTCTGACTGGACATTAGTGAGGGCTTTTTTTAGAGTTATGTTAAATATGTTTTAGTGGAAGTATTAGTGTAAAAATTTCATTTTTTTACAATGAAAGGTACTATATATTGTTGTTGTTGATTGCTTTCAGGTCAAGCACGACGCTTAACAACCCCATGAACAAAAGGCCTGAAGCCCCTCTACAACCATTGACATTTATCAGAGTTCCTATTGTTTCTGGAAGCATGTTGTTTAGGAGGTGGATGCCACTCCTGCTTCCAAAGATACTATATATTAAGACAAGTATTTGATGACCTACTACTAGATATACACTTTATCTAACTGTACCAATTTATGTACAAATTAAAAACGTAAACAGCTTAAAAAATTTAGGAATGAAGTAAGTTTGTAATTTACTGGAAATGATAGTGTGTGACTTCTGAGACCTCAGGTCATTTGTTTTGGAGGAAGAAATGACTCTGTTG
This sequence comes from Elephantulus edwardii, assembly GCF_000299155.1. Classification (NCBI taxonomy): domain Eukaryota; kingdom Metazoa; phylum Chordata; class Mammalia; order Macroscelidea; family Macroscelididae; genus Elephantulus; species Elephantulus edwardii. Next base: position 10,105,007 of record NW_006399843.1, on the reverse strand, counting down.
TGAGGACGCCCATGCACTCTCTAGCCCCATTGGAGAGGAACCAAAGCCCTTTACCAATAGCCAGTGCCAGTTTGCCAACCATTTGAGCAACCCAGATCCATTCAAGATCTCAGATGACTGCACACGTGAAACAGCTTGATCACACCTCATGAGAAAGCCTGACCAATGGAATTGATCACCCAGCTGAATGCTTCTAAATTTTTGACCCACAGGAACTATGATTATCATGGATCTGATTGTATCTCCACAAATTTGTGCTAAATTAGCAAGGCCATGATTTTCAGTGATTTGTAATGATGTAATTTGGCAGTTATGCAATGATACAGTCATTCTTATAATGTAATCTAACGAGATTAGTCAATTAATTGTGAGGGGATTAGAAGCAGTGCATTATTACCCTTACACAGGCCCTACATAGCCGTGATCTGATGATGTCAGGGCAGTTAGGTTCTTTGTGTGGTGTCTAAAGTTTATTGTTCAAAATGTCTTTTCTAACCATTGATTGTTTATTCTGTGATGAAATATTGATTGTATTAAGAAGATACGATTATGGTAGGATACAAGCCCCCTCCTATTAGAGGCCCACATAAGCTCATTGGAGCTCAGTGCTAACTCTCTCTTTTGGGACACTTGCTCTTCTGGGACACAGCATCCAGCTGTGCTTGGCCTATCACTCACCAGTTTGTGCAACATCAGCCTGCATCGTGAGTCATTTCCCTTCAAAGGAGAGTCTCTATGTGACCTTCCAGTGAACCACTGAACCCAGGGAACATGGAGGAGTGGGAGAACAGGGTGAAGGCAAAGCAATTGATGTTGGAAATCATGGAGTGGTACAGCAGACCAAATATTTGGGACACTGTTGGCTTTCCCCTTTTTTTAATTTGTTTGCTACTAATCTGAGAAATTATGGATGCACCCTGGGATATAGCTTGAGCCACCTTTTATCTTCAAGAGATAAATGGAGAGAGTAAGCAGAGAAGGAAAGACCTCTGTACCCTTAGGAAAGAAGAACTGAGAAAGGAGTGTGTCCTTTGGACCCAGGGTTCTTATACTGAGACTCTCCTGGACCAAGATACATGGAGATCTCCAAGGAATGCCAGGCTTAAACATGTTGAAAGAACACAAGGACTTTTACCCAAAACTGACAATGAGAGAACATCTCCATCTAGAGCCCACATCCTGAATTTGTATTTCTGGCCTCCTAAACTGAGAGGATCAATTTGTTGAAACTGTTCACTGTTACTTCTGTGATAGTTATTGGGAATGGTGTACACTAGGGATGTGTCCTATCTCCATACCTTTTCAATCTATATGCAGAACAGATCATCCGGGAGGCTGCGCTATATGAGGAGAAATGTGGCATCAGGATTGGAGGAAGTGATGCAGAAGACACAACCCTGCTTGTGAAACTGAAGAGAACTTGAAGTACTTGCTCCAGAAAGTCAAGGACTACAGCCTTCAATATGGATTGAAGCTCGACACTAAGAAAACAAAGATTTTACCACTGAGCCGATTTGCAGCATCTTAATAGATGATGAAGAGATTGAGATTGTTCACAGCTTCCACTTATTTGGCTCAACCATCAACACTCTTGGTACCAGCAGCCAGGAAATGAAAAGAAAATTGCATTGGGAAAATCTGCTGTCAGAGACCTCTCCAAAGTACTAAAGAGCAGGGATGGCAATCTGGAGACTAAGCTGTGCCTGATTGAAGCTGTGTCTTTGCAGTTACTTGCTATGCATCAGAAAGCTGGACAATGACTAGGGATGATAGAAGGAGAATTGATGCCTTTGAGCTGGAGAAGAGTATTTAATATACCATGGAAGGCTAGGAGGACATACAGGTTCATCTTGGAGAGGGTGAAAGCAGGGTGCTCCTTGGAGACAAGAATTCTGAACCCTCATCTGACATACTTTGGACATGTTGCAAGGAAGGACCAGTTCTTGGAGAGGGTTGTTATCATGCTTGGGAGAGTGGAAGGACAACTCAAGAGAGGGAGACCCTTGATGAGATGGATTGATTCAATGACTGGGGTAATGGAGGTAGGTTTGTCAGAGACAATAAGATAGGCAACAGGATAGAGCAAGGGTATAGGGCTCTTGTACATAGGTTCTCTGTGAGTTGTAAGCAACTCCATGGCACATAACAGCAGCAACATAACTAAAACATAGATGTTTATTTTTATTAAAACATTGATGGAGATATAATTCACAGGCTATTCCATTTACTAATTTAGAATGTACAGTTAGTGGTGGTTAGTATATTCAGAGTTGTGCAGCTATCACTACAATTTAGAACATTTTTATTACCCCATGGATACAAGTGACATCGATTTTGGTCTTTCTCTTTCCTTTGCCTTTGTAATGATGTTTTGCTGTCTTTGATGATGTCCTTGATACCTTTCCATAACTCATCTGCTCATTGATCATTAGTGTTCAGTGCCTCAAACAGATGAGGTAGACTCCAGGGTTCTATTTTGGTTCTTATGGACTTGTTTCCATTTTCTTCACATTCAGTTTAAATTTGCACATGAGCAATTGATGGTCTATTCCACAGTCAGCACCTGTAGGGTTCTGACTGCTGATAAATGAGCTTCTTGAATGAATTTTTCTACATATGTGGTCAGTCTGATCACTGTACAGTACATCATGCGAGGTACATGTGTATAGTCACCTTTTGTATTTTTTAAAAAAGGTATTTGTAATGAATAAATCATTTAAAGTATTAAATCATTGATCTCCAGCCTTATTTCTTTCCCCAAGTCTGTACTTTGAGACCATTCCTTCTTCATTGTTTTCAGCTTTTGCTTTCCAATCACCAATTATTAATACATTTTTTTTGAGATTTTATTATAAGTTTATAAAGAACTTGGATTGCCCTTTATTCATTGTTGTACATTTTCCTCCATGCCCCACCCCTCTCCATTCCACTTTTTTCTTTGGGAAAAAGTCCTTTCATTGTTAATTATTAGTACATCTTAATTGCATGTTGGGTCAATTTCAGACTGCTGCAAAAGTTGGTAGCACTCCTGTCTCCTCATCTTTGGCTTTAGCTGTTGGTGCTTATATTTGAGTAACTATTGTATTAACAGGTCATCTTTGTATGTATCCTGTCGCTCTCAGCATTGTGCTTCAGGGTAGATCTTCAAATGGTCTTTTTAACTATGAATGCAAAACCATTCTACCCCAATTTTTTATTCCAGTACAGTAATGATTGTCTGATTCAAAGTGGGCAATACTAGTCCATCTCAGTTCACTAATGTCTAGAATGTCAAGCTCCCCATGTTCTCGTATTGTTCATAGGTTTTGCAAAGGCCTATTAGTTCAGAAATTGATGGTCAGTCTTGATTCCTGGTCTGTCTTAACCTGGAAACTCTGCTGAAACTTGTCCATCGTGGATGATTTGAAACACTGGTGGCTTTGTTTTCTGCAACACTGCAATCCACAAGTTACCCCCATAAAGCAAACAGACAAGTGCTATACTAATAAAAGTAAATGATCAGTAAGCATTCGTATACACACCTAAGCAATAAAATAAGTAGTATTATATAAATCATTCCCCCTGTACAAGAAACAGATTGAAAGATCTAATAGCAAACCATAGAAACAAATCAGTTATACAAATACAATGACATAGGACAGCCTTCTTTGACTCTAGCTAAGGCTCTAAGTTAGAGGTGGGAAAGGCACTGACTTGGCTGGCTCCTTTGATGCTGGTGCCTGGAGCAAAGCCGCCGTGTCCAGTGGGAGAGTGGGTGGTGGTTGCCAATGTCAGAAGAAACTGAAAATTGCATTAGAGTGTTGAGAAGACAAAGGGAAGATAATGCTAAAGTAAAAGATGAAATAAAAAATTTCAGAGGGCAGCTCAAGAAGAAGAGCAAAGTGTTGTAATGGAATGTGCAAAAAGAGCTGGAGTTAGAGAATAAGGGAAAAATTCACACTGTATTCTTCAAGCTGATAGATTGAACGGAAAGAAATTCAAAGACCTGGGTGATGGATATTGCAGGAATCGGGTCATGGAAGGTGATGCCAGCCAACCACTCGGAGTGCACAGACAGGTGACTGTGACACACTGTGCTGAACATGTGTAGGGTCCCCAGGGTGCCCGTTCTTCTCTGGACCCACCCATTAAAGTGGATGCAAGACCCTCAATAGGAGTGATGCATAGCCTTTCATGGCCCCCTGAAAGCCACAGCCCAGCCCCCAGTGCAGTCTGAACCCCACCTGAAGGAAAAGCAGGAGACCCCTCCAATGGGATGTGGATCCTGTGTTTTTAGCTTTTGCAAAACTCTACGTCAGAGATATCCTGGACTGGGAGGAGTCTCAGCAAGTGCTAGATATATTTTTACAATAAGCATCCAGTAAAACATTCATGTCTTGGGCACTGTAATTAAGGTGAGAGAAAGAGATACTTTCTGCAGTTACGGAATGGATAATAGCACTGAAGTTATAAATTTTATTTGCATGAAAAAGTTGCACAAGACTGAGTCTTCATCAGCTCAAACAGCTGCAGCTGTTCCAAGCTCAGCAAGAGATATGGGCTTAACTTTCCAGTTTAAGAAGCTGCAAGAAACCGTTGAGCAGAGAACATAGATAGAAACTGGGGGCATTGTCCGAATCCAAGACTACGCCTGCACATCCAGAGAACGAAAAATTCATGCAACTACATATTTTAAAGTGGACGAATCCTAGGTGGAGCATTCAGACTTTGAGGCAACTACCGATTTTGAGGCTGCTTGAGCTGCCTGCTATCTATAGGAAAGTTTATGGTCAGTCTTTTCCAGCCCAGGCCGAGAGAAAAGAAGTGGCAGTAAGCAATTCAGGCACCTTGGACCTCACGTATTTGCTAAGTGAAAAAGCCAAAGAATTCTTCATGGAGAACAGAGTGCAAACCTTTTACCAGCAGGTATTTGAAATGGTGGAATCTTTGTTAACCCTAGCCAACCAATCTGTGATTCACAGTCCCTGCTCTGACCTCATGGGTTTTAAGAATGAGACCACTACAGAGCTGGAGCTAAGAAAAGCAATACCGTTCACAATAGCTAGTCACAAGATTAAATATTTGGGAGTAAATATAACTAGAAGCACAAAAGATCTATTCAAAGAAAACTACAAAACATTATTACAAGAAACAAGAGACCTGGAGAAGTGGAAGAATATCCCCTGCTCATGGATAGGAAGGCTTAATGTTGTGAAAATGGCAATACTACCAAAGGCAATATTCAC
>NW_006399843.1:10091896-10098192 GCF_000299155.1 Elephantulus edwardii | reverse complement strand
GGGCGGGGAGAAGGGTGCAACAATGAATGAATGGAATTCCAAAATCTCTGTACATGTTCATTGAAATGAAAAATAAATTAAGATATTAAAAAAAAAAGAATAAGACCACATTCATGACAATCCATTGTATATTTAAGAATGCTATAGCACAACAGGAAGCTCTGGTGGCCTAGTGGTTAAAATCTGTGCTGCAATCCTGAAGACACACAGTTCAAATCTGCCACTTGCTTCACGGAAGAAGGATGGGCAGTCTCCTCCCATGGGATTAACTGCCTCTGAAAACCTACTGGAGGGTCATCTGTGGGTTAGTTCCAACTTGATGGTACACAACAAGACAACAATAGCACAAGAGAGGAAGACCCTGGATGAGATGGATTGACTCAGTGACTGGGGTAATGGGGGTAGGTGTGTAGAGGCAATGAGGTTGGCTCAAGATAGAGCAGGGTTCAGAGCTGTTGTTCATGGGGTCACTGTAACACAAGAAACTCCATAGCACCTAACAACAACATACAGCTGCTACGGAAAATGAGATTGATTACCCAGAAAGAAGATGGTTTTGACAATCTATACTATGTCACCAGAAAAGACAAAGAGCTGCACAGAAAGGTCTGCTGAATCATTCCAGAAGACTGTCTGAAACCAGATCACGTGAAGAAGGGCTGCCACTTCCTGAACATCTTGACCTGTGCCCGCCTGGACTTCAAGTGCTGGAATTCCTGGAGGATCAGAGTGACATCATCAGCACCATGGAGCTATATGGAGCTACATGGAGCTATATGGCCTTCTGACCAGAAGTCCAGGGCCCCCAAGGGCTGCCTGGGGAACGAGACGGGTGGCTCACTCAGTGTGTGATGTGAAGCTCCTTTGTGTAAAGACAGTGAAGGCAAATGTCATGTAGAAACTGAGGCACATAGAGCAGGCTCTCACTGTTTCAAAGCTTTGAAACTTTAGATACATTCTTATAGGTCTTTCTCAAGGTCCAAGAACCAAGTTTATGGGAGTAATTTCCCTGGATATGTGTCACTCATCTCTGATGTCTATGGCTCAGCCCAGAGATAGGCCAAGAGTCCTGGGTTAGTGCTGTGTCATGGCCCAACTAGAGAAAATAAGAAGAACCTACTGTTTTTATGTCTCTGTCATTCTCGTTTTCTTATGAAAAAAAAAAATTTTAAAAAAAGGATTTTCAGAAGCTGTAAATCACAGCTGGATTTACAATGGAGGAGATTGCCCATCTTTCTTCCACAGAGTGGCTGGTTGTTTGAAGTTCTTGCCTTTGGGTTGGCAGTGCAACTCCTTATCACTAGGCCACCAGTGCTTCTCATTTATTGTTGAGGTTCCCAAATACATTTCATGTACAAAATTAAAAAAAATGTTTTTTCAGTTAAAAATCAAGTCTTGAATTGTAATACTGAGATGCTGTGGGCAAAATCCTGAATGACCCAGGAAGCATAAAAAGAAGATGGAAGGAGTACGCTGAATCAAAGGACTGAAATGAATTGATTTACATGAAAATATTTTAGGAAATTATTAGTTAGGTGACATTGAGTTGTGTTTGACTCATAGCAATCCTGTGAACAAAAGATCTGAGCCCTGTTCTATCCTGTGCCATCCTCACACTTGCTGACACACAAGAGCCCATTGGAGAAGTCACTATATTAACCCACCTGGTTGAGGTCTTCCTCTACTTTGCCAACCCTCCACCCTTTCCAGCATCATGTCCTTTTCCAAGAAATAGCACATCCTAGCAACCGGCCCAAAGTATTTAAGAAAGTAGTGTATGGTAAAGAGCCAATAGTAGTGAAGAAGTTTCAAGCTCTACTGCAGGCATTGGCAAAAAATAATGCCTCAGGAATCAGTGTGATACTAATTGACAGGTTTTAATTAACAGATGCATCCTTGGACATGCTTGTAGACTATGCCAAGAAATCTGGAGGACAACTGCCTCCAGAAACACCAGAAGAGATCCTTATTTTCCTATTCCAAGAAAGGTGTTCCAATGGAATGTGGAAATTATGGAACAGTATCATTACTTTCACATGCAAGCAAAATATTGATGAAGATCACTCAAAAATGGATAAAACAGTACATTGAGAGAGAACTGCCATAAGTTCAAACTGGGTTTAGAAGAGGCTGAGGCACCAGAGATATCATTGCTGATTTCAGGTGGATCTTTGAAAGCAAAGAATACCAGAAGAATATCTACATTTGTTTTCTTGACTAGGCCAAGGAACTTGACTCTGTGGATCATAACAAAATATGGCTAACATTGAGCAGAAGAGGAATCCTAGAAGAAGAAGCTTTTGTCAGAACAGAGCAAGGGAGCACCACTAGTGTACTGGCTTACCACAATAGAAGTTTGGTTAGTTGGTTGGTTTTATTTTTAACCCCGAGTCATGTACCATCCAGGGTCATTTCAGTTAAAGAAGTGGGAGGCAGATGCTCTACCCCATGCAGTCATTTAGGGATCTGTGATAGTTCTGTCAACTTCAGAACACCTTCCAAAGTTGCTTTGGATTTTGTCATTCTAGTGAGTTGAACTGAGCTTGGAGGATTGCTAGGCATATGGTATGGACTGACTCTGGAAATGGCACCAATTTCCATTCACATTCTGTTAGTTACAGCTTGGTTGCATGACTACCCTTTAATGCAAAGGGGTCTGAAGAATATAAGCTGTATCTCCAAGAAAGGAAAAAGGGATTTTGTAGAACAGTTACTGTCTTTGACTTCTCACTTAAGAAGAAAGGCTGTCCATCCTCTAACTTTTAAAAACTTGGATTTATAAAAAAAAATTAATGTTACTGAGAATATACATAGAACACACAACAATTCAACCATTTCTACATGTACAATTCAGTGACATTGATTACATTCTTCACTTGGCACAACCATTTCACTCTCCTTCTCCAGTTTGTTCCCCACTGAAACAAACTCCCTGCCCTCTTAAGTTTACTGTCTAATCTTTCAAGTTGCTGGTATACATTTGATCCCAGATAGATCTTGTGTTGATGTTGTTGAGTACCATCAAGTTGGAACCAACCTAACTCAACCCAACTTCAGAGGAGAAGATTCCCCATCCTTGTCCTGTGGAGCAGCTGGTTGCAAGGAATATAGCCAATGGATATTGAAACCTGCTACAGCTGGAGGATCACCAAAAGAAAGGAAGACCCTTATAGGATGGATTGAAACATGGACTGCAGTAATGGTCTCAAAAATGTCAGAGATTGTGAGGATGGCACAGGATTCAGATAATGTTGATCATAAGATTTCTGTGAGTCAGACCCAGTGGCACCTAAGCTCGGAGAGTGACTATTTCATAGGGAGTTGTGCTGTCAACCCAAAGGCTGGTAGTTTGAATTCACCAGCTGCTCTAAAGGAGAAAGATGGGCAGTCTTCTTCTGTGGGATTTACAGCCTCTGAAAACTCACTTGAGGGTCAGCCATGAGTCAAGTCTGACACTCATGAATGAGAGAAAGAGTGAAACTACTGCATTTACTGAGCTGACTAGTACTGAGATTATACTTTTGTAAACTATTGTATAAGCCTCTTCCTTGAGCAGAGTTAAAGTACGTACATTTAGCTCCTAGCTTGTCACACATGTACAGTTGCTTTGTTTATAGGCGGATTAAGACTTAACTTCATTTGTGTGGGGCCTCACTCTAATTTCTTTCTTAACTTGCTTTAAGAAGCCCATATTCTTTGGAAATATTAAGCCACAATTTAAAAAAAATCTTAAACTATAATTTTAAAAGGTTCTTAAAGATGTTCTGTTTTCAAGCAGAGAATGATACAGAGGGGAAGCAGAGGTGACATTTTAGGTGAGCTCCGCATTTACTAGGCATTAATGAAAATTTTTACACACATCTTTCCCTCTTCCTCCTCCCTTCCCACCCCTGCCAACTTTTCTGCCTTTTGATGTGTTGAGGGGCTAACTGAGGGGCTAAGACCCCAAGCCTGCACAAGTGCCTGTGAATTCTTAGGCTGCCTACTAGAGGGCAGTGTGAGATGATTTTTCTGGACTGAGAAAAGCAGGTTCTTTTTCAAAAGAATAAGCCTTAGAATCTCTGAAGAACCTCTTGTTGAGTGACTTGGAGTCAATTCTGACTCTCACAGCGACCCTATCTGATACTAGACTGTTCATTCCTCTACTTCCTGTCTTACCTTCAACCAGAAACATAGTCTTCTTTTTGATACAGGAAAGATTTTTCAAGAGAGAGACTGGGAATTTATATTTGGAAACTTTTTTCTATACAACGAGGACTTTTTTTAAAAAAATTATTCTTTTTGTGTGAGTGTACCGTCAAATCAGATCTGACTGGTATAGGAAGAGATTGTCCCTCCTTCCCCGGCAGAGCATCTGGTGGATTCAAACTGTGCACCTCTGGGATTGTAGTTGCAGCTCCTTACCACTAGGCCACCAGAGCTCCCCACAATGAGGACTTTTAAAATGAAATTCAGACCCTCCAGCTCTCCTTCCTGTCCACTCTCAAGGTTAGACTTAAGCCCTAATAGCACTAACTTGTACATTTTAAAGGGGTGAAGTATGATAGGTGAATTATATACAGTAAATAGATTATTATTATTATTATTATTTTAAGTAGTGAGCAGATACTTTAGTTCAACTAGAATGTACTACTCAGGAAATTGACTACTTAAGTAATCAAGGGTGGCAGGCAACAATTCAGATGCCATACTGCTGGAACCTCTTTAAAGTGTTTAAGTGTGAGTATGTCACTTTAAGGACTGAAGCGCATCTGACTTGAACTGTATAGTATTTTCAGTCACCTGAGACACTTGTGAATGTTTAGACAATGGACAGGAACAAAGAAGAGTTGATGCCTTTGAATTGTGATGTTGGTGAAGAATATTGAATATACCGTGGCTTGCCAAAAGACCAAACAAATGTGTTTTAGAAGAAATTCCACTAGAAGCTTCCTTCTACATGAGGATGGCCAGACTTTGTCTCACATACTCTATAAAGCATGGTGTCAGGGAGGGGAGAGGCAACACCTGGAGATAGATATTCTTCTTGGAAAAGAAGGTCAGAGAAAGAGGAAGAGCCCCAATGTGATGGATTGACACTGTGCCTGCAGCAGTTGGGCTTAAACACAGCCGAGACTGTGAGGACGATGCCGGGTTCATTCAGTTGTGCTTGGAGTGGCTGTGAGTGAGTCCAAGCTGATGGCACCTAACAACAGCTGACTCAAGAAACCACTGCTTTGTCAATGGTAGGGAGACAGACTCATGACTTCTTCTCACCCACAGCTCTCCTGAACTTGTTACTCCTCTCTGAAGCGGTTACTCACACTTCCTTAACTGATGTCAAAGAGAGTTTATATATGGTTAGTTTGTAACTGGGAAGTCCTAGTAAGAAATCTCAGTCTGGTTGCTGTTCTTGAGACCTCAGTTTCAAGTTCGAGCTAGCTAAGAGATGTGCACCCTGAATAGTGTATCTTTTCATACGTTGGGGTAATGCCTTTCTCCTTATTTTCTGATATTGAGTCTTGGTACTTGTGGTGTCAGCTTGAGAACAGCTGAACTGGCCTGTGGAGAAAGGCAGAGGGATTAGGGGACAGGACTGGGGTTGAGTCAGATCTCCCCCTCTGACCCTGGTGGTCGTTGCTACATGGAAAAGATATTACTGGGCCAGAAGAATTCAGTATCTCCTTTGTACCTGAGTGGTTTCCTGGTTTCAGTAGAGAAATTTTGGGTGCCTTAAACTTAAGGCTGTTGGCTTGGACTTATTCAGGTTCACTCTGTCTGAAAAAGGAGAGTGTGGTGGTGGTGGTATTGTTATGAGCTGTCGAGTCACTTGCAACTCATAGCGACCCTATGTACAACAGCCCTAAACTCTGCTCTTTCCTGTGCCAATCTCACTGTCTCTGACCCTCCCATCCCAATTACCCCAGTCACTGAATCAATCTACCTCACAGAGAGCCTTCCCCTCCTGTGCTGTCCCTCCACCCTCCCAAGCATGTTGTCCTTCTCCAAGGACCGGTTTCTCCTCACAACATGTCCAAAGTGTGTTAGACGGAGCCTCAGAATCCTTGCCTCCAAGAAGCCGCCCGGTTTAACCCTTTCCAGGATGAATCTGTTTGTTTTCCTAGCAGTCCATGGTACCCTCAATATGATTCTCCAGCACCACAGCTCAAAGGCATCAATTCTCCTTCTATCCTCCTTGCTCTATTTCTCCTTCGTCATTGCCCAACTCTCTGATGCATAACAAGGGATTGCAAAGACCATGGCCTGTATCAGATGCACCTTAGTCTCCAGAGAGACACCATTGCTCTTCAGTACTT
>NW_006399843.1:10074797-10084161 GCF_000299155.1 Elephantulus edwardii | reverse complement strand
AGTGATAGGGAATGGCAAAGGACACACTGACAAAGGAGATTAATCATAACTGACTTTGACAAGCACTGTGGCAACTGGACAATTAAAACAGACATTCGGATGGCAGGGGAAGAAGAACAAACTGGGGAGGAGGGTAGAGAGAATGGTGCAACAATGAATGAATGAAAACCCAAAATCTCTGTAAATGTTCATTAAAAGTAATAAAATTTAATAAGAAAAAAACCCCATATTTGCGGGGAAAGAAGTGCAGCAATGAATGAATGGAAATCCAAAATCTCTGTAAATGCTCATTAAAATTATTTAAAAAACAAACAAACAAACAAAAACAACAATGTATTTGCAATCAATACGTCATTGATTGTGCAAAATTCAGTAATTCTCTCTCCAGCTCCATTTCTGTCACCGAGTCCATGTTTTCCAACTACCGAATCTGGAGAGTGTGTAGGTCTTGATAAAAGGAGAGCATGTAGGTCTTAATGGGGGTTTGCTCCTTGAGTGGTACCTGTGAAATGACACCAATGGGTGGAGGAGAAAGCAGTCAGCTTAGGAGTTCCCCCTTTACACCTTTTTGGAATGTAAGGGTGACACTTTATTTTGTTACAGATAAACATGAAGTCTCTAGTGCTTTGATTTTTCTTTTGGCAAGAGATGAAACCATTCTTCAAAACTGTTCTGAGTTGGGAAAACCCGGATTTTAAGTCTTAGACTTCTTTCCTGAAGTTCTCCCCACCCATTCTCGCCCTCATAGTAAAGTGAGAAGGGACAGGAGGGTCCCTAGGACTGTGTGTCCTGCCCATCGCAGGAGTTCTTACCAGAGGCGGCTTAGAGCTGTAGTAAGTGTCTTCATGCTGTGGCAGAGGCTGAGGGCTTTGGTTCTGGAAGAATCTCTTGCTGGTAGTTTCATGTTGGAACTTGTTTTTGAAGACCCTGAGTGTGCTAGAGGGGCCTTGAGTCATGGCTTGTTTCACCAGGAGCTTGGGAAGAAGAGACAACAGCTGGGAAGAGAGGAATTCAAGTCTGGAGAAAGAGAGATTATTTTTTTCTGCCTTAAGCACTTACTGTGTGTCAGACTCACATTATATCCTGTCAGGGAGAGGCCAGAGTCTCGGGCTGCTTGTAAACTTAGGAAATGCCCCCTTTCTGAACATCCTGAGAACGTGGAGCTGGGATGTCCTGACTTAGTGGACTCTTCACAATCTTTCCCTGCCTTTCCTCCACCCTGGCCCTAGGAGGGGAAAACAGAACCTTCGTATTAATTTCATCTTGACCAGAACTTGGACACTTTACTTTGTTCACTGTTACTCGTCAAATTTGGCAATGCTGCCCCTCCATCCCCCAGGATGGCCAGAGCTTTGGCTGGCACAGGCCTTGATGGTGATAGGTGGTGGGCAGCAGTTTCTTTCCTCAGTCTGGATATATTTGTGGCATACAGTAAAAGTAGTGCTATAAGTTGGGATGTGCACCTGTGAGCCAGTCCAGGTGTGCAGATTAACAGAGCATATCATATCGCAGGACATTTCCCCCTTTAATGTATGTGTCTGTTTTTGGTTTTATATGGTGTATTTTGAGATAATTACAAAATTAAAATAATACTAACTTGAGAGAGACTTGAGAGCATTATGCTGAATGAACAAACTCAGTCTCATAAGGACAAATACTGCGTACGACCATCATTGTAAAAATGGAAGGATAACTAGTAAAACATGTATAGGACCCAAGGGGGAAGGGGTAGGAACAGAGAGGTGAGGATGGGAAGGAGCTAAACCACACGGTTGCACAGTTTGGTGGGTAGAGGGAGGGGGTGAAGGAAATGGGAAGGATCTGGCAGGGACTTGAAAAGATTGGGTAATGATGGACAAGGTCCAATGGTGATTGATTTTATAAAACATAATGAATGGGAATGGGTGTATAAAACACAGTACAAATGAAGGATAGTGTGAAGTGTAAACCACATATACAAACTTTGTGAGCAAAACAATATAAAATTAAAAAAAAAACAACCCCAAACAAAAAACCCTTTCTTTCTTACTTTCTGAAAAGAAAATATTCATGAACTTTATCTGTTTCTTTTCATGTTCCCCAGTTATCTACATAAGATGTAGCAGGGAAGATGAGAACTTTGCTATCAGGGGATAAGGCCATAAAGAGAATTTCAGAAACATCTGGCTGGACAATGAGAGGCTACAGCTTAGATCCCGGAAAGCAGGAACTTGGAAGTATGTTTACAGGTGGTTGCTAGGCTGGAGTCCCTGGTCACTTCAGGGTGGAAATGATCCTTCTATCTGTTGCTTTGGACTAGGACAGCAGTTTCTCTTACAGTTGAAGTGCATTTGGCTGACTTTGGCTTTGAGCTGGACCTTCCCAGTTTTCAAGGATGAGTCAGGGATGCAGAGGGCTATTCTGAATCCCAACAGAACCAAGCTTTAATAAGGGGAAGACAGGCAATTGGATTGACTGATTCTCTCATTTTCATGGACACCGGGCTCATATTGGCCATGAATGCATGGGGGAAGCCATTAGGAAGTTTGTCCTTGCTCAGATTTCATATGCAGTATGAGCCGTGCAAAGCAGAGCTAGAGGGACAGCCCAGAACTCTGCTGTCTTCTAGTTAGGCCTCTGAAATGGACCAGCGACTGAGTTCTGAACTCACTGATGGAAATAAGGCTTTCCTCTGACCTCTTCCCCACTGCACCCTGCAGCTTGCCCACAGCTAATGTTACTCAGTCCCTCTGCTGCTCTTGTGTGGGTCACATGTGACGATTCGACTCCACACTGGGACTTGGCAGTCACTCTTATTGGGCCTGATATACTCTATGCAGCTGGGATGCTGTCTTGGTGCTGCTCACCTGCCCTGAATGTGAACTGAGGACTTTGACAGGCCAGGAGGCAGGTTCTTGAAAGAAGTTCAAGGAATAATAGTCATCCTGTGCTCATCTAAAGGAGGCAAAAAGGCATGCAGAGTGCCTTGTCTGGGTGGAAAAACATGGAAAGAGGGAAATCTAGGTTCCTTCACAGCTTGTTCAACTCAACATTTTCTTATTTCTGGATTTTCCACCTTTTTTGGTGCTGGAGACCCAAGCCCAATTCTGACTCATAGTAACACTGCACTGGGTTTCCAAGGCTTTATTTAAGAGAAAAGACTTCCCATCTTTTTCCGATGGAGCAACAGGTGGATTTGAACACCAAAGTGTTAAGCACTATGGCACCAGGGCTTCTTATAATGCGGATGATAGAACTGAAATATATTAGCATTGCCTCTCTACTGTTCTATTTCGCCCCCATCCAACAATATCATATACAAGCAAAATTCTGCTGAAGATAATTAAAAATGGCTAGAAAAGTACATAGATAGGGAAATGCCAGAAATTCAAGCAGAATTTAGAAGAGGCTTTGGCACCAGAAATAATCATGGCTGATATCCGATGGATCCTGGTTGAAAGAATACCAGAAGAATGTCTGTTTATGCTCTATTGGCTATGCAAAGGCATTTGAACTATGTGGATCATAAAAAGTTATGGCAAACATTGAAAAGAATGGAAATCCCAGAGTACTTAATTGTGTTCATGCAAAACCTATACCTAACCAGGAGGTTGTTGTACGAACAGAGCAAGGGAACACTACATGGTTTAAAATGAAGAAGGGAATGCCTCAGGTTTGTATTCTCTTTCCATAAATATTCAATCTGTATGCTGAGCAAATTATTCGAGAAGTTGAACTCTGTGAAGAAGAATATGGATTCTTCAAGACTGGAGAAGACTCATCAATAACCTGTGTTATGCTAATGACACAGCCTTGCTTGCTGAAAGTGAGGAGGACTTGAAGCACTTGTTGCAGAAGATCAAAGAATACAGCCTTCAATATGGATTGTATCTAAACATCAAGAAAACTTTCATTTTTATCACTGGACCTATAGGCAACGTCATGATCGATGGAGAAAAGATTGAAACGGTCAACCACTTCATCTTACTTAGATCCATAATCAGTACCCTTCGTACCAGCAAGCAGGAAATCAGGAGACGTATTGCAGTTAGGATCTCTCCAAATTACTGATGGGTAATGATGTCAGTTTGAGAACTAAGGTGCATCTGATTCAGGCCATGGACTTTCTGATCACTTGCTATGCATCTGAGAGCTGGACAATAAAAAGAATGACAGAAGAAGAATTGATGCCTTTGAGCTGTGGTTTTGGAAGAGAGTACTGAATTCCTATGGGCTGCCAGAAAAACAAACAAATATTTCTTGGAGAAAGTGCAGCTAGAGTGCTCCTTGAAGGTACAATTGATAAAACTTCACCTCACATACTTAAGGCATGTTGCTAAGGCTATTCCTTGGAGAGGGACATGGTGCTTGGAATGTTGGAGGGTCAGTGAAAGAGAGGAAGACCCTCAACCAAGTGAACTGACACAGTAACTGCTGCAATGGGCTCTAGTATATCAGGAAGTGTGAGGATGGCACAGTATAGGACAGGGTTCAGATCTGTGTTCACAGGGTCACTGTGAGTTATACTCAACAACACCCAACAACAGGAAGTTCTATTTTTCTAATATTTAGTTTTGCCTCCTGAAGACCAGAACTAAAGAATCTTTTATGAGGAACTTCAAAGAATGTTCTCCAATCCCCTTTGGATCACCTGAGTTTTTCAAGTCTGGACTACAGAGCTGCCAACTGGTCCTGTTCAGGCTTTGAACTATTTCCCATTAGTTCAGTCATTAACAATGAAGAAAAAAATTTAAAATTTGGGTGAAGCACAACAATAACTGCAACAGGAAATTTACAAGTTAAAGCCTTTGCACAGGACTCTCAGAAGAGGCATAGCAATCCCTTCTAGGAGATTGGATTAGTGACAGGACTGTGGAGCAAGACACACATTCAGTGATGTACAATCAGCTACCATCTTTGAGCAGGTCACCACTGTTTCTGACTGTGCAGGTCAAGAGAGTAATTGCTATGCACTGTGCACACTGCGTAGTTTTCTAAGAGGAAGACTGTTTCTAATAGGGTGTCAATCCATATTTTTTTCTATTTGAGTTCATTTACATTTTATAATTTTGGATCCATTCTGGTTTTGCTTTATTAGCCATGATTGAGCCATGAAAAACTGGTTTGAAGTGCTGGAACTTCTGGCAAAATAAAGCGGTGGGAAGGCTGTGTATGATGATTGAAATAGTGTCCTTCCAAAGGAGTTCTGGCTTGACCTTGTGGCCAAATATTGGCTGAAGGGTTCTTGAAATAAGAGTCAGCGCCTTTACTTCTTGAATTCTTCTGGGTTGGTGATTCCCACTGCTGCGATCTGCCTCTGAGATGAGTTGTATCCCTGATTAAGGAGTAGGGTTGATTGGGACAAAAAGTTTAGATTCTGCTTTATGTAAAACACTACTGCTCTCTTTTATACTATCTTAATCCCCATCAAGCTGAATCTCACCTGAGTGGGAAAGTTTCTTCCCATTATGAGTCCTTGACTCCATCTTCAAGGACTTGACACTATCTCTGTAGAAAAGTCAGAGGATAGTTGGAGATTGTATCTGGGTCTCAATTTTGGGCAGGGGCTCCAGATGGTATTTAATATCTTCTGGCTTTAATTTTTTGCTTTCTGACTTCTGTAAAGCAAACCCATGACACTGCTCCTCCACTGTGCTAAGGAAGTTCAGTAGGGCCATTTCTTGCCCTCAGCAATGGGACAGAGTATGGAAGTCAGCTACATTTGACAAGTTACTTAACTTTTCGGAGCCACACATTATTTGTAAATTCGGGATAATACATCCCTCTCTGGGATAGGAAAAACTAAAAAAAATTCATTGCCGTCAAATTAGAATGCACTTAGGGGCTGACCCCTCAGCAGGTTTTCAGAGGCTGTAAATGGTACCAGGAGGAGATTACTAATTCTCCTGTGGAGTAGCTGGTGGATTCAGACTATTAGAGACATGCCACCTTTGAGTTAATTAATGCAATTTCCTACAGACTATTCCACCAGAGTTCCCTAGGGATATTAAGAGGACCTGAAAGAAGTTATGTAGTATAGTATCTGATTTCTGGAAGGCAATTAACAGTGTCCTCTCTTAACAATGATTAGTGTCTCCTACATCTGGAACACTCTCCGGTCTCTGTTGACCTTACCTGAACCCCAGGATCTCAGCTCTCTGACAGTTTTTGTGGAGCCAGAATCTCTGATGGGTGGATTTGAACTCTATGCTGTTTGAAGAAACTTGATCAGATTTGTGGAATCTTCTGCCTACAAGAGAGCAGGTGTTTAGGAAGGCGGAATGATTGCCCCATTCCTGGGATTTTTCTTGGTCTACTCCATGGCATAGCTTGTGGTGGTAGACCAAATGTGTTTAATTGAGGTGTTGTTATGTGCTGTCATGTCATCTGTGACTCATAATGACCTTATGTTCAACAGCTCTGAAGCCTGCCTTATCCTGAGCCAGTCTCATTGACTCTGATACACCTAACACCATTACCCTAGTTACTGTATCAATCCATCTCATCCAGGGTCTTCCTCTCTTGCACTGTCCCTTCAAGTATGATGTCTTTCTCCAAGGACCAGTCCCTGCTGGCCATGTGCCCATGAGGTGGAGCTTCAAACCTTAGCGTCCAAGGAGAGACTTGGTTTCACCCTCTCCCAGACAGACCTATTTATTTTTTTTGAGGTCCATGGTATGTTCAATACTCTTCTCCAGCACCACAACTCAAAGGCATTCTTCTATCATCCTTAGTGATTGTCCAGCTCTCTGATGCATAGCTAATAATTGTGAAGGCCATGCCCTGGATAAAGCATATCTTAGTCTCTAGACTGACATTGTTGCTTTTCAATACTCTGGAGAGGTCCCTGACAGCAGATTTTCTCAGTGCAATTCATCTTATGATTTCCTGACGGCTGGTGCTAAATGTGTTGATTGTGGAGCCAACAAAGCTGTAATTTTAACAACTTCAATCTCTTCTCCATCTATCATGGTGCTGCCATTTGGCCCAGTGGTGAGAAACTTTGTCTTCTTGATGTTGAGCTTCAATCCATATTGAAGACTACAGTCCTTGACTTCTGCAGCGAGCGCTTCAGGTCCTCCTCTGTTTCAACAAGCAAGGTTGCATCATCTGTGAAATGTAGGTTGTTGCTGAGTCTTGCTCCAATCCTGATGCCATTTGAGGTGAGGTTAATGAAAGTTGGGTAATGAATGAGAATGACTAATGAAGAATTGTGGTGTTGGAGAAGGGTACTGAATATCCCATGGACTGCCAAAAGAACAAACAAATCTGTCTGGGAGGAAGTGAAACCAGGATGTTCTTTAGAAGAAAGGCTGGTGAAATTTGGTCTTACATCCTTTGGGCATCTCATCAGAAAGGACCAACAGTCCTTGGGAAAACCTCGTTTTGCCCAGAAAGATAAAGGGTGAGCAAAAGAGGGCAGATTCTCAACAAGATGACTTGGCATAGCGACTGTAGCAGTGTGCCGGAGTGTGGTACATGTTGTGGCGGTGGTGCAGGACAAAGCAAATTCCAGATATTTTGTTTGTAGTGTTGCTCTGAATTGTGGTGGACTTGATGGTACTAAACAACAACAACAGGGAAAACAAGGGAGAAGTTTCTTTGTATTTAAGAGCATGTTGTTGTTGTTGTTAAGTGCCATCGAGTCAAGCACAACTCATAGTGACCCTATGAACAAAAAATCTGAACCCTGTTCTGTAACTCTTGTTGTTTCTCTATGTTCATAGAGTTTCCAGAGGCATGTTGTTTAGGAAGTGGACGCCACTCCTGTTTCCAAGTTTTTCTTAATCGTGGAGCTCCACCAAACACTGTCCATGATGGGTAACCATTATGGCATTTGATATACCAGTGGCACAGTGTTCAGCATCACAACAACTCCAAGTTACTTCAGTACAGCAGATTGACAGATCAGTGCTGTACCACTTAGAAGTATGTTTATCCCAAACACAATTAATACCCGGCCTGAGGGCCACAGGCCTGAGAGCCCAACCTCCTTCTAAATACAAGGCCCTCCCACCAGGTCCTGGTTGACTCTAAACAAGAGGCTTCCAGCCCACAGCTCATTAGCTTAATCCAGCAAATCCAATCAGCTCACCCATGATTGTGAGCCAAAGACCCCACAATTATACAGTCCACACCCACCCCTCACCTAAGGCATATGATATGTCAGAAGCAGATACTTTAATGGAAATTCCAATTCAGTGGGATTTTTTTCCCCACCTTGAAAGTAATGCCACGTGGAGAGGGTGGCTTGTTCTGAAGATGTCAGTGGTGGACTTACAGATAAAAAGGGGTAGATCTCTAGATAAGAATGTCTTTTGTTCAAGGGCTTGTCACTGTTGTACCTGAGCTTCCTAAAGGCTGAATGAAAGAGCCATCAGTTAAGAAGGTTAGAGATCAGTTTTGTTCCTTCTCTACTTCCAAATCTGAGTGGTTATGCCACATCAAGACCATGTGGAAGCCATTCTGTCAGGAGAGGGAGGAAGGCTGGCCCTCTAGGCTGGCCATTTTGTGGTCACAAGCAGAGCTGACTCAGCATTTGAGGTTTGGGGAGAGGGAGTTGTGAATTGAAAGAAAATGCGTTGTTATCCATTTTGAAGCAGATGTTTGATTGTTGAAGAAAGTGAGCTTTTTGACTGGACATGTGAAGTAGGTGGTGAGATATGTGGGTGTCCTACAGGATGGAGAAAGTGGGCCACTAAAAGGCCTTTTACAGATGTTAGCTTCGGGGAAGCTGAGATATGCAGCAGAGGATGGATAAGTGAGCACCGGTTTGGGTCCAGGGGATGAGTTGACCTTTGGACCACTGAGGTCTGACTACATCTTCAGCAAGAGAAGAATCCAGAATAGGAAGTGTTCTGTGTCGTCCATCCACCAGCTGTGAATTAGAGTGGGGGACACAGAAAGCAGGACCTTTGGGGACAGGAAGAGGATGAGGAGGGGGATGCTGGGCAGTGGGGTGACCCTCACCTTCAGTCACAAAGGTCACTGAGGTGGCTGAATCAGGGCTGAGAGAAGAGGCCACTTTGGCCCTTGAGCCTTCTGAATCATGCAGGCAGTAACATCTCTGCTCAGCTTTGCTCGTTGTCCTTCAGCTCTGAGGACATGCCTGCACTTGGCAGATCGGCATTGATTCAAAGGTTTAGTGTCTTAATAACCATTATGTTCCCCTTTTGAATTAGAAAGCTGCTGCACTGGCCATGTGAGAGGAGGTAGCACCAATCTCATACCTTACAATAAAGACTTCTTTTGATGGCAGCTAAGGGGGAGTAGATTACAGAATTGCGTGGGCCTTTTTTTGGTTTTTTTTTCCCCTATAATTATATTTTATTAATTTTCATAAACATTTACAGAGATTTTGGGTTTCCATTCATTCATTGTTGCA
>NW_006399843.1:10026468-10074132 GCF_000299155.1 Elephantulus edwardii | reverse complement strand
AACCATTTTGAATAATATTGCATGAGTTCCTTGTTTTTTAATGCAGCATAGTATTCCATTGTGCGAATATACCACAGCTTCTCTAGCCATTCGTTTTTTGATGGGCACTTAGGTTGTTTCCAACTCCTTGCTATTGTGAACAAAGCTGCAATAAACATGGGTGTGCAAGAATTGCTTGGGCCTTAAGATTACTGGGATTCACTCTATGCCATACTCAAGTTCAACAACCATGGATCACCATTGTGTCTGTGATATATGTGTGCATGTGTATGTTCATGCTTTGCCCCCCTCAGGGGATTTCTGGGGTTCCCACCACACCCTCTCCTATCTACTGTCCACCTACTGTAAATATATAACTGTATACAATATCCCCTCTCTTACACCTCCCCCAGGCATTCTGAGGTAGAGTTGAGCCCCATCTTTCCAGCTGTATAGATTTGTCAGTAACTCCTTCAGAACTTGGAATAAAAAACCCAGACAAACCAGGAATCTCAGAGTTAGAAAAAAACCTTCAAAGACTTATTGTATTCACCCCATTTCCCCCCACACCAATTAATTTTAAAGTATTTTCCATCAGTTTACTGTTTCAAATGCTGTCCTCCCTTGGGTGCCATGGAAATGCAGTGTTAATTATATCAATCATAGATTCAAAGCTGGAAAGCAGTTTTAGATGAAATCTTATACTCACATCCACCCTGGCGCTAGAATGCCCTGGCAAATCACACTTCTGCAAAGGCCTATCCCTGTCCCCTGTTTGAACACTTTGTGCCTGCCCATGACCTCATGGGACTTAAACACTCCACTCTGAAAGTATTCTAGGTACTTTCAGTTGTGTTTCCCCATGACTTCACAATTTGTCTGACTTTCCATCTTGAGGTTTGACCAAGCAGACTCACATATCCACCTCCTCTTCATACCAACTGATTCCAACTCATGTGTTGGTATGACTTTGTTCTTTACACCTGACCTTTTTTCCTTCCTGGAGCCACACAGTTAAGGTAATAGAAGAGAGTTTTCTACGGAAATGTATGCATGACCGGAAAAAATAATATATGATATAGTAGGAGGTTAGTCTTCATCCATGGAAGATTTGATTGTGTTATAGACCTTCTCAGGGACTTCCCTCTCCTCCATCTCCATCCGGCAGCAGAACTGGCCATAACAACTCATGCCGGAGGCTAACACAGGAGGAAAGGGGGGACCCGTACAAAATAATAAACGCATTGCTGTTGAGCTGGAACCAACTCATAGCTCACCCTCGGTTTGATTTCCTAGGAGTTAGTTCTGACTCGATAGTACCAAACAGCAACAACAACAAGTCACACAGGAAGAGATTGCCTGTCTTTCTCCCAAGGAGCTGCTGGTGATTTGAACTACAAGAGAGGTGTAGCCTTTGGGTTAATAGTGCAACCACTAGGCTACAAAAGGAAGAAGTGAGAGGAAAACGGTGTGGGGAGGGTAGGTAGTGGGGAAAGGACCTAGAAGGATGCTCATAGTTCATCTTTAAGGATGATCTCAAAGTGGGTCCCAAGAGGCTTCAATAGAAATCAGGGACAAACAGAGTACCTCCACTCCTCACTTACCAACTATTTCATTACCTGATATTCACAATTTATGGCAATAGTAAAGAATCTACAATTTTTTTTCACATTAAATACATCTGGAAGTAACAGATGGTGTAGTATGAGGTGAGAGTAACAATAATTGTGATGGCTGAAGCTACATGGCTGGGTCCTGCCTGTTCTAATTCTCAGAGGTCTGGAAGTTATGTAGTTATCTTCCATTTTATCATTCAGTCATCTTTGACTTCTGTACAATGTCAGTTTCCCCCCCTAACAACCCAGTCTTTGGAACCTGGTCGTTGATAATGAGGAGTGGGTGTAGACTGTTGCTGTGCACTGTTGAGTTGGAACCTACCCATAGCTGACCCTCCACCTGGTTTTCAGAGGCAGTTAATTGCACAGGAGGAGATTTTTCACCCTTCTCCTGTGTAGCAGCTGGTGGATTCAAACTGCTTGCCTTTTGGATTGCAGCACAGCTTCTTATCCCTAGGCCACCAGAGCTTAGTAAGGGTGTGGACTAGAACTCTTTTTTTTTTTTTGACTAGAACTCTTTTTCAGTTTCTCTGCAAAAGGCGTTTGACTGTGTGGATCACAACGATATGTAGCTGACTCTGAGAAGAATGGGAATCCCAGAACATTTGATTGTGCTTATGTGAAACCTATACTTGGACCAAGAGGCAGTCGTTAGAACAGAGCAAGGAGACACTACATGGTTCAAAATTGGGAAGGGCGTACGCCAAGCATGTATTCTGTCTCTATACCTTTTCAATCTGTATGCAGAACAGATCATCCGGGACTCTGGGCTGTACGAGGAGGAATGTGGCATCAGAATTGGTGGAAGAGTCATCAACAACTTGGTCCTGCTTGCTGAAACTGAGGAGGACCTGAGGCGCTTGCTGCAGAAGGTCAAGGACTGCAGCCTTCAATATGGATTGAAGCTCAACATCAAGAAAATAAAGATTCTCACCACTGGGCCGATTTGCAGCATCATTATGGGTGGTGAAGAGATTGAGATAGTTAGCAGTTTTAGTTTGCTTGGCTCCACAGTCAACACTCTTGGTACCAGCAGTCAGGAAATCAGTGGAAGTCAGCTGTCAGGGACAGTCTTCACAATTGTGTGCTATGTGATGGAGAGCTGGACAGTGACTAGGGATGATAGAGAATTGATGATTCCTTTCAGCTGTGGTGCTGGAGAAGGGTGTTGAATATACCATGGACTGCTAGGAGGACAAATAGGTTTGTCCTGGAGATGGTCAAACTGGGCTGCTCCTTGGAGTCAAGGATTCTGAGGCTTTGTCTGACATACTTTGGGCATGTTGCAAAGAGAGACCAGTCCTTGGAGAGGGACATCATGTTTAGGAGAGTGGAGGGACAGCGCAGGAGAAGACGATTCTCAATGAGATGGATAGACTCGGTGATTGGGGCAATGGAGTGAATGTGTCAGAGACAGTGAGATTGGCACAGGATAGAGCAGGATTTCGGGCTCTTGACATAGGACCGCTATGAGTCGCAAGTGACAGTGCAGCGCATAACAACAACAACAACAACAACAACAACAACAACAACCCATCCTGAAAGCTCTGTATGGGTTGGAATCAGAGATTGATGAGACAGTCTCTGGGATTCACTGTGTGTGCTTGAAGACCATAAAGATCACAAAGCCACCAAAACCTAAGGTTTTTTTTCTACAAGTGAATCAATGACTGAGTCTTAGAGTGGCTTCTCGGGGTGAGAGTGGGCTCAATACCTTTAGGATTACTTACTCCCCTCTCCACTTCCTCTAGCTCTTTAGCTGAGGTCTCTAATCCCCTGGGCTAATTGATTTCGATGTCTGCAACAATTAGATGAATGCTTAATTAACACATAGAACTCTCCAGTTAGATGTTTATGCTGTAACTTTGCCTGACAGCCAGCCCTGACCTGCTACAGGGAATCTATGGCTTTGGCAGGGACCTGATGAGTGAAGCTTGATCACTAGGGTATTAGAGAGACTGAGGACGGACAGGAAAGTCCTGGTGGTTTGTGGAGGAAGCAGAATCAGGATGAAGCGCTTGCCTACAGGATGCAGTGCGGGCAGGCATTTGCATTCTAGCAAATCCCACCACCACAGGCTGATCCACCTGTGGCTGCCTTCCCTCTGCACTCTGAACTCCTCACTTCCCCTGGTCAAACCATTTCAGGCTGAGATTGCTAGGCTTGGAAGAATCTCAGCATTAGAGACTGCACTGAAGCCCAAGATGCCAGAGTTAACTCTTATTGGTAATAAAGTGCCTTTATTATAAATTTGCATTAACTTTTCTTTGTGGCAGGAAAGAGCTCTGTCCTTAGACTCCCACTGTCATTCCATCAAAACAGCTATAACCAAAATCCCTCTATACTCAAGAGTCTTCAGTCCAGAAGGATGGAGAAAAAGAGATTCCCTGAGGACTTCACATCGACAGGAAGGAATCAGGAGTCAGCCATCCTGGGTGGGTGCTCTGGCTTCTCATTGCCTCATAAGTGGATGGCCTGTGAACTCTCTTAAGTTACTAACTTTGTAAATAAGGGTCAGCTGAGAAGGAGAATGAAGACTTGGGTAAAGCGTAGAGCCTTGTAATTTAGGTGGGTTTTGCGGAGACCAGAGGTCACACAGTGCTGAATAATGTAACAAATAGGGGGCTGTCCTGCTGCGTCAGTGGGCTGATATCGACTGCTCTCTATTACCATCTGCTGGGCACCTATGGCATAGCACCTTATTTTCTCAATGCTTCTGACTCTCCTTGCCTCTCTGCTTGCCCTGTCTTTCTGTTCCTTCTGTAGAATGTTTCTCCTCAGTATCTGCTCCCTCCCTCCTTCCTCCTTCTCTGCAGTGGCCTAAGGCAAATAAGTCTGAATTTCCTCGTGTTTGCTAACTAGAAGGGGTCAGCTTCATCTCCTGTGGTGGTGGGTGGGGGGGGGGGTGGGGGCGGGCAGAGAACAGGTGTGCTCCTTCGTCTTCCCCAGACTCTCTGGGAGGCTGAATTTTCCCGTGTTTAAGGCGATCCTTTAATTTATTGTCCATATGGAAACAGTTCTGAGACTGAAGGAGGGGTATTGAGCAGGTGGCTGTTAATAATTATTTTGAGCAACAGGTGTAAAGCAGGACCTTTCCAGGCAAATTTGATTTCACGATTACCATAGTGTAAAGGAGGGAACTTTGTTTTGTTTTGTTTTTTTTGAGTGAAAATTTACAAATCATATTTATTTTTCATGGAATCCTTAGACTTTGTGTTTTATTTTTTCCTATATTTTATTAATTTTCATAAACATTTACAGAGATTTTGGGTTTCCATTCATTCATTGTTACACTATTCTCTCTACCCTCCTCCCAGTTTGTTCTTGTCCAAATGCCACAGTGCTTGTCAAAGCCAGTTCTGATTAATCTTCTTTGTCAGTGTGTCCTTTGCCATTCCCTATCACTCCTCCCTGAGAGAGACTTCACCCTGAGTCATAAGGAAAAGGGGATGGCGTATTCTCTTAGCTACTTCCTGCTGAAAAGGGACGCTGTGGGTTTCAGGGTGAAGATCTTCTCTCACTACTCTAAAGGGCCCCTTTGGCAGTAGGAAACACATAGACTATTATGGAGATTGATTTTGGAATTTAGATGCACTCTTATTGATTGTGCTTGGCCGTACATGTTCATATCCTTGAAGATGTATCATGGGGGTGTTGCAACCTAGAAGACACAAATTTGACTAACAAGTTATAAGTACATGAGTTCAGAAATTATGGAAAAGTAAAAGAAAAAATTCTTTCATTGTTTTACAAACCCTCCCCCAGGTCCCGTCCACCATGTAGCCCTCGCTTTAGTCTCCTGTGATGACAGAAATACCTAGTTATATATCTCTTTTAAACAGTTTTCTCCCTCCTCTGTTTCAGTGCAGTATACATTATTGAACCCATCTTACTCAGTCTCTCCCCAACCCTTTGGTGGTATTAATGGTAAGAAGCTGCACTGCCAGCCTAAACGCATGTGGTTCAAATCCACCAGCGCCTCCACAGGAGAAGGAGGGGCAGTCTCCTCCCATGTGATTTACTGCCTCTGAAAACCCACAGGAGGGTCAACGACGAGTCAGTTGGTTCAGACTTGACAGCACACAACAACAGCACAACACAGAGGATATCCTGATGTTCTTTATGCCTCAGGTCAGGTATCAGAGGCCGAGGTGGCCAGCAGAGGCTGCTGCAGCGCCGCCATGGTGCCTGTCTGGCTGCCGAGAGCCTCTGCTTGGTGGGTGCCATGGCTGGGTGGGGGTGTGGATGCACGGAGGGCCAGGAGCACCTCGCTGGGTGTAGTGAGGCAAAGTTACTTGTAGTTGTAATACAGGTTGGGGCCCCCTGAGTGGTGACTAGTCCAGAGAATGAAGCCTTGTCTTTGTTGGGAAAGGAGCAGAAACTCCTCAGAGTGCCCTACATACAGTTCCTTGATCGGATTGATTCTTTCCTGAATCCTTACAGTTCTTGTTCCTGCCCTATCAGGCAAAGACAGGATATTTGGCTTCCTGGTTCTGCCCCTCCTGGGGCCAGTGCTCCCCAACATGAAACAGCATTTGGGGGTACATAGGCAGGAGGGCTCTGGGGCAGCCCTGGGACACTCTGTGCCAGGAGCCCAAAGACCATCTGGATCTTCTCAACAGGTCCTTGCTGATAGATCTGTGACTGGGGAGTGCGACCAGCTGTTCGGTCCTGTGAAGAAGGACTTGTCTAGAAGCGTCAGCCTCCCTCTCCCCGCACAACTCTGACTCTAGCAGCAGGACCCCCTTTTACTTCTCCCCCATGTAAAGCACCTTCTGTCCCTTCCCCCTAAGTTCAGAGTTGGCTGAATGTGCTCCTCAGAAGGAATTTCTGTACTAGGACAGTGTCCTTCCTCCTCCTTTGGCTTGGGGGGGGGAGGGGTGACCTTGGCTGAGGAATTGGGAGTGACTTTGGCTGCAGAATTCCCCAGAGCTGCGATGGCCCAGCCTGTGATTGCTTAAACCAGCCCCTTCTTCCCGTCTCATCCTCTTCTAACTGTGAGGGAGAGGCCAGGACTTGGCTTTGCACACCACGTGCTGATGATCATCCCCCAGCTCTGCACCCTTTGTCCTCCGTGATGATGAAAGGGCAGGTGTTCTAAGACAACTGCAGCGAGAGCCGCCCTGCCCAAGCTCAGAATTCTGGAGCAGCAATAGGTATCCAGGGTAGCCACAGGGATTGCCATGGCAACGCAGGAGGCAAAGCTGCAGTAGCAGTGGGGAGGCTGGGATAGAGCCGCCCCTCTCTTAGGCTGACGCTCAATCCCTGGGTGGTTAGGGGGACAAGAAAGCGAGATAAAACCTCAGCTGTGCCCTGATACAGGCAATGTGGCCCTGCCTGTTGCCCTTGTCAGTGGAAACCTGATCGTCCCTGACATGTCGGTAGAGCACCAGCCTGCTGGGCACAGGGTCTGCTGGTGTTTGCAAAGTGGCTGCCAGGAGGGGGAAGGAGAACCCAGCTCAGTACTGCTGAAGATGGCAATGGGTTCCAGCCTGCCTTTCTCCCTGTGGGATTCGGAACCATCTGAGCTAACCTAGACTGGTAACTAGAGATCAATTACCAACCTCTAATGTGTGTTCCAGCTTCCTCTTGCTGAAAGCAGCCTATCTGGAGGAAAAATGGATGTGTTCTTGATCTCTACTGCAAATCAGCCACACAGCCCTTCCTTCCCTAGTTGTTTCTGCCTCCTCCCCACCTCATAAACGACGACAACAACAAAATCCAAAGCAAAACCATTGCCTTGGGGTTGAACTTGGCCTCCTGGGAACTTATAGGATAGAGTAGAACTGTCCCATGGGATTTCCAAGACTGGAAATCTTTCGAAAAGCTCGCAGCCACATCTGTCTACCTCAGACTGGCTGATGGATTCAAATTCCTGACCTTTCAATTAGCAGCCAAGTGTTTAACCAAAGCGCCATAAGGGCTCCCCACCTCATCACCACCTCTCAGTTAGCTGGGCATTGGGTTAACTCCGCAAGTGCCAGGCTCGGGGGAAGCGGGGTTGCTTCTGTGATCTCTGAACGTGCCCACCGCCCAGCTCGGCCTCAGGAGCGGGGAGCGGGCCAAGTCCATGGCCTGCCAGCCTCCTCTGCCACCCTCCCCTCTGCCTGCCAAATCTGACTTTGATTAGCGGGTGGAGGGGGAAGAAAGCAGGAAAATAGAATATTAAAATCTTAATTCAATTTAAAACACTGTCATTCACAGGCATGCCAAACAGTGAGATGACTAATTATTATGCAAATGAGGCAGATAGAAAAGTGATTAATAATTGCACAAATTAAAAATTATTGTAAACATCCTGTGACGAGCGATAAGTCCGATGGAGAGGCGAGGGCGGTGGGCCGGGGAGGCCATGGTGGAGCCGGCTCCTGCATCCTTATTTCCTCATTAGGGGGATTTAATTATTGCCTGATGATGGGACTCGTGCTGCCAGGGGTGGAGGAGTGGCTGGCCCGTGGGGTCCTCTGCCTGGATCCTCAGTCCCCTCCTGCTCTGTCCCTACTCTGTTCCGTTTGTTCCCTGTGGCTGGATTGGAGCAGGCCGAGCACGAGGAGGGCAAGATGGGAGACTGGTGAGCTCAAGGCGTCTTGGCTACTTTCCACAGGCCTCTTCTCAGCTGCTACTTCTGTTACCTGTGCCCTTAGGTCTGGGCTGGGGCAATGGGAGAGGAGGTCCCTTACTGAGGCACTAGTAGGCGGATTCTCCAGGGTCTAACAAAGGGACGCAGAGTGTACCTGCAGGGCTGGAAACTTCCAGAGGTGAGGCGCAGAACATGAAGTTTCATATGGCCACAGAATTAGCCTGGCTTCAAGTTTTCCTGCCTCTCTGGGCACAGAAACGTTAAGTTAGTGTCCTGAGCCGAGAGACTTGCTCTCTGTGCACCCTGCATCCTCACTTCCCACCGACAGGGTGTGCTCATGAGCTTGGCTTGACTTGATTCTGGCAAGACTAGGGACGGATGTGGTTGCTCCAGCAGCCCGTGCACACACTCCAGGGTGTGCACCACCCTGGGTCTCTCTGCTGAAGTGCGGTCACAGCTGACTTACTATCTGTAACGAAACACTCCACTTGTCACAGTGCAGTCCTCTCCAGCTAGAGCCTGGAGCCCTGAGCAGGTGCGGATGGGGCTGCAGTCAGACCTGGGGGAGAAGTGGCTGATGATGGAAGATCCAAAGAACTATTATCTCTAAAAATCACTACGCGCCTGTGGAGATACTCTTTCATGCCCAGAATATAGCTGGGGAGGTCAAGGGCCTGCTGATGAGCTCTTTCAGCTCTGAGTGGACTCTGGGAGGACCAGGATGGGACTTGGCCTTTGGAGGATGAGGGTGACTCTGAAAATGGGGTAGGAGGATTATGGAGAGTAGGATGACCCTAAGCCTTGTCTTCTTTCTGAGCCCCCTAGATTTCCTAAAGACTGCTAACCTCCAAGGGAGGAGCTCTGGTGGCTTAGTGATAAGGAGTTGTGCTGCCAACCCAAAGGAACATGGTTCGAATCCACCAGCTGCTCTGCAGGAGAAGGATGGTCGGTCTCCTCCCATGTGATTTACTGCCTCTGAAAATCCACTGGAAGGTCAGCTATGAGTCAGTCCAGACTTGATGGTACTTAACAACAAGAAGCTTCTTCCTAGAAGAAGCAAAGAAGCTGAGGCTTCGTTAGCCACGTGTTCAGCTTGTGTGCCCCCTACTGTCTACTCTGGAGAATTGGATGTATAATTCATATGGGGTGGTTTTTTTGTTTTTTTTTGTTTTTTTTTTTTTTTTCTGCTAGGGATTTGTGGATAAGGAAGGGTTTCTTCTGGTTAAAAACCCAAATATTTAGTCACTTAGGCCAGTGTGGGCTAATGTCCTCTGCTCTGGTGTCTTCTCTCCAGCTTTAGGGTCTTCTTTAGTCCTTGCATGATGCCTGAAGTAAGATGGTCCTTTGCTCTTGGTACCCTGGCTCTTTGCCCTGACTTCTAACTGAAGCCTTCCTAAATTGAAGGCATTTCCTTCACTGGGAGCTTTACCCACATGCACCAGCCACACCAATCTTACTCTTCCATGTCCTCTTCCTGATTAGCTCTGGCCTGCACATCCTGAGTTCTTACTCAGTTCTTTCTGCTGTCTTGGGCCTGCACATCCTGAGTTCTACTCAGTTCTTTCTGCTGTCTTGGGCCTCCCTGAGCTCTTCTGGGGAAGTCAGGGGTGGTGGGAGGTCATACCCCTGAGTCTGTGTGACCACGGCAAGTGATTCCACCTTCTCGGAATCTTTCTTCATTGTTGTGTGTGTGAGAGAGGAGATACCACAGTCTTAGAGGATTTTCATGTGTTCTTCCCCACACTTATCCATCAGTCCACTCACCGAAGGAGGATGCCACTCAGACAGCTGTGCTCCTGTGTACTGAGGGCTGAATGGGATACAGAGATGCCAGCAATCTCAAGGAGCACAGGACCTTGCTGGAGACCAAGAAAAAGGCAAAGGCCCAGTGGAGGACGAGAGGACAGGGGCTTACAGGATGACAAGGAGTTTGAAATGGTAGGAGGATAGATTGTGTTGGGGAGTGATAGGCCTGAAGGCTCTTTGATTCTGTATAATTTCAATATTCTTTTGTGAGCCTGAAGAAACAAGGAGAAACACATGTTACACAGAGGAAACCATGACTCAAATTGTGTTTTTTTCAAAAGGCCAATTTTGGCCACAGTGTGCAGATGGGTCGTGTTTGTCAAAGATCAGGGAGAAGCAAAGAAGAGATGAGTCACAGCAGCTGGAGAGGCATGAGGCAGCACTGGGCCGGGAGCAGGCTCTGGGCTCCCTTCCTCTCTTTCCTGCCCTATTACTTGCAGGTGGAGTCACCTCCCAGCAAAGAAAGGGCGGGCTTGGGCTGCTGAGTGTCTCCGGTTCTCCGATATGCAATGGTGCCTCTTGGGAGTCTGGGTTCTCAGGTACCTGCAGGTCCAGATCCAGGCCATCCCTGTTCACACACCCACCTTGGTTCTACATCCTGCATCTGTTGATCCACAGATAGGGTTCAGGGGAACCCAGATCTAGGTATACTCAGGAGCTCTGGGCTCATTCCTAGGACTTGCCCAAGCCCCACACTGGGCATCTGCCTGCCTGTCCCGTCCCCTGTGCTAGTAGTAGATGTCTCCCTACCCGTATGCTGCCCATGTCAGTGTCCCATTTGCTTCTCTCCCTCAGCTGACTTCTCTGGTATGAGACACACATTGAGTACTATAGAGTCAGGGATCAGTGGACCAGGCAGGTGGGAATACCAGAACTTGATTAGCATTTCCCCTCCTCTAAAGAGTCTGGCTTCTTGACGCTCTAGTGTGATTTTTCAGAGTCTCTTCTTACATCCATGTTGGACTTTTCTTCCTCCTGTGTTTTTTTTTCTCCTTTTTTCTTTTTTTATTGGGAAAAACATATTGGGGGTACAAGGAGGTGAGGGTTGGGGGCAGAAGGGTGAGGATGGGCCAGGATGCAGTTGCAGAGCTGCACAGTTTGGTCGGTGGGGGGAGCAGGTGAAGGAAATGATGAGGGTCCAGTGGAGACCAGATGCTACAGAGGAATGGCAAGCATTTTCCAATAGTAGTTAAACCAACTGTCTTATTGATTTGGGAACTGGATGCCAACTCTCTGGCTTCTTCATGCTGAACAGGGGTGTAGATGTAAAGGGGGGAAGGGAGGACACTTTATCACCTTACTGATGGTCTTGGGTTAAAGCTGCTTGCCTTCTTGCTCTGTTAGAAGATATTTTCCTGTCATTTGCTCCCCTCTGGACTGCAAAGTGTTTTCCCAGGTGGGTCCAGTGGGGATGCAGCATTTGTGATGGCATTTGTGATGAAGGTATTTGTGGGTCCAGTGGGGAGGCTCCATCCTCCTTTGCTTCCTTAGCTGTCAGTTGTATTTCCTTTTTGTCACTGGCACTGGGTTCAGGGTCAATTCTGGAGTGAAACTCAGAGTTAAGGTTACCATAGGAAAGGGAACAAATCTAGAGAGAACAAACTTGTGAGTTATAAATAGAAGGGCTTTGAGGGTGTTGCTTTCAGGTTTACTGGGGGGGGGAGGGTGGCAGAAGGTGGCTTAGGTAACATTGGATACCCTAGGCATTTTTTTTCTCCTTCCCCACCCAGGGGTCAATCTGGGGACAATGGCACAAACTGGGGACTGAGGAGCTCACCCTAAGGGTCGTGACGGCTCACCCTGAGCAGGGGGCCGAGGGCAGCCCGCCCCGGGCAGAGGGCCACGATGGCTCGCCCTGAGCTGGGGGCCTCCTCTGTTTTTGTAATGGCCTTTTGCTCTCTTCATGGGTGATATTTTTTATGTTATTGCACAATTCATGTGGTCTTCTGCCATTTATGTTCAATGCCTCAAAGTTGTTCTTGAGGGTGAGCTTTAAATTTAGGATAGATTCAAGGTTGTATTTTGGTTCTTGTGGACTTGTTTTAATTTTATTCAACTTTAGTTTGAACTTGTAACTGGTTTGGTTTTGACTGCTTATATTGAGCTTTTCCAATTATTCTTTTCAAAAATGTAGCTTTTCTGTAAGAGAATGATGGGAAGTCTCTTTTGAAGTGATTTATTGCTTCATAATACCCACTGGAGGGTCAATTCTGACTTGATGGCACACAACAACAACTACATGCCTTCAGGTGAGATCCATGTGTATAGTTGCTGCCTATGTTTCTGAATAAAAAGGTATTTGTGATGAATAAATCATTGATTGTGAAGCCAAAACAAAGGGATGAACAGAAGATTTCAAAAGGCTGCTTGAGAAGACAAGGAAAAGTATTGCAATGGAATGTGCAGAGAGCTGGGGTTGGAGAATAAAGGGAAGAACTCACTTGGCATTTCTCAAACTGAAAAACAAACAAAACAAAAACAATTTCAGGCCTTGAATGGCAATATGGAGAGATACTATAGGCAAAATCTTGAATGATCCAGGAATCATCAGAAGAAGTTAGAGGAAATAGTAATTTTACCAGAAAGAATTAGTCGTTATTGGCATCTTTCAGGAAATAGCGTATGGTAATGAGAGAAGGATTTCAAGCTGCTTTGAAGGCATTGGGGAAAAAAAAAAAGACTCCAGGAATTAATGGGATACCAATGACACGTTTCAACGTACAGATGCAGCTCTGGACATGCTCACCAATCTGTGTCAAGAAATTTGGAAGACAGCTACCTGGTCAACTGACTGTAAGAGATCCATATTTATTCCTGTTCTCAAGAAAGGAGATCCAATAGAATGTGGAAATTAGTGAGCAATATCATTAATATCAGATATAAGCAAAATATTGCTGAAGACCATCCAAAACTGCCTAAAATGGTACTGTGCCAGAAGTTCAAGTTGAGTATAGAAGAGGTCGTGGCACCAGTGATATCATTGGGTCAGTGGATCTTGGCTGAAAGCAGAGAATACTGGAATAATGTGGATTTGTGCTTTACTGACTACCCAAAGGCATTTGGCTGTGTGGATCACAATAAATTAAGAGTAACATTGAGAAGAATGAGAATCATAGAACACTTAGTGTTCCTCATGCAAAAATACCTAGGCTGAGACGCTGTTGTCTGAACAGAGCAGAGGAACATTGCATAGTTTAAAATCAAGAAAGGTATGTGTCAGGGTGTATCTTTTCTCCATACCTATTTAATCTGTATGCTGAGCCAATAATTCCAGCCAATATGCTGGACTCCGTGAAGAAGAATGTGGCATCAGAATTGAAGGAAGATTCATCAAAAACTATGTGGTATACAGATAACACAGCCTTGTTTACTCAAAGTGAGGAGGACCTGAAGTGCTAGCTATAGCAGATCAAGGACTATACCTTCAATATAGGTTACATCTCAACTTCGAGAAGACAAAAATCCTCACCATTGGACCAATAAACAACACCATGATAGATGGAGAAAATATTGAAGTTGACAGCAATTTCATATTGCTTGGAACTACAGTGAACACCCTGGTACCAGCAGTCAGGAGATATATTTTATTGGGAAAGTCTCCTGTCAGAGACCTCTCCAAAGTCCTGAAGAACAACAATGACAGCTCAAAGACCAAGATGCACCTGATTCAAGGCTTCGCCTTTTCAACCACCTATGCATCAGAGAGCTGGACTTTGAATAAGCATGACAGAAGAAGAACTGATGCCTTTGAGTTGTGATGTTGGAGAAGAGTACTGAACATCCCATGAATAGCCAAAAGAACAACCAAGATGGCCTGGAGAAAGTACAGCCTGAGTGTTCCTTAGAGACAAAGATGGTGAAGCTTCATCTCACAAACTTTGGGCATGTTGTTAGGAGGGGATATTCTTTGGACCAGGACATCATACTTGGGAAAATGGACAGTTGGTAAAAGAAAGGATGACCCTCAAGGAGGTGGATTGACACAGTGACTGAGGCAATGGACTCAAGTATGTCGGTGATGGTAAGCATGACACAGGATAGGACAAGTTCAAGTCTGTTGTTCATAGGTCACTATGAGATGTACTAGACTCGATGGCATCCACCAACAACATCAACAACAAACAGCCTGCTGTTTCAATGGGTAAGGCTAAGTTATGAAATGAAAAGTCAAGGGTTTGAATGCATTGGTTGTCATGAGAAAAAGATGTGACCATCTGCTTGCAAAAATATTCTAGGCTTGGAAATCCTATGGGGTCTTATGTGGTTTGGGTTTTGATTTTTCTTCTTATGGTCCAGCTGGGCTTCTGCTTCTGGGCTTCGTTATTGCTGAGAGTTGAGCCAGAAACGGTGATGAAATCTTTCTTAGAGCCCAGGGTACGTGCACTGTTCGGGAGCTTGCACCAGATGGGCTGATTTCATGCATCAGAGGCTCTGGCTCCCTGCTCAGGCTGAGCTGTGGTGAAGGAAGGACTTGGGTCCTGTGGTGGACGGAAGCCTCTCTGTCTTTATTATCTCCTGCTGCTATAACAGAGACACCACAAGTGGATGGCTTGAACAAACAGAAATTCTCTAATAGTTTAGGAGGTAAGACCAATTCATGATGCCACCTGTAGGGGAGGATTGTGGAAATCCTTGTTTCCTTCAGCATCTGTAAGGCCAGTGTTCCTGGAGAAATCTGTGTATATTGACCTTCCCTGAAGCCAGGGAGCTTTCTAGAGCAGAGGCCTGGACCCAAGAAGACGCACTCCACCCCTGATGATTCAGGCACTGAGATCACTTTCTTCTCCTTTTATCTTTAGTGAAATTGAAGGTATTACAGGCCACACCCTAGGGAAATACCCTTGACATTAGATTAAGATTGTACTAGGATTAAAAGTGTTTCATGCCACCCTTAATCATCTCAAACTATTCAGTTTATCAGGTCTTGGGAGGGAGGGTCATTACTTACTTAACACATTGCCATCAAATTGGAAATGACTTCTAGCTGACCCTCCGGCAGGGACTCGAATCACTGGAGGGTGGCCACTTTCGGGTTAGCAGCCCAACCCTGGAGGGAGGCACAGTTCAGTCCGTGACATTCTCCCCATGGTGACAGAGGAGTCCCACGCATCTCCATTCCTCAGCCATCTCTTCCTCACCATGACAGATGCCTCCTACATGCATCTCCCACAGCAGACACAGCAAAGGCATAAAACAGAGTGTCTCCTAGTGTGGAGCCGTGTTGCCTGGGTTCACACGTCTCTCGCCATTACGTTCTAGCTGTGTGGCCTTGAATGTACAACTTGGGCTCTCTTTATGAGTTTATGATAAATGGAGAACAGATTGAAGTTGCCAGTGATTAAATTTACCTTGGATCCACAATCAACATGCATGGAAGCAGCAGTCAAGGTATCAAAAGAAGCTGAAAGAGGAGCAGGCAGCCTCACCTTTAAGGAAAAAAAAAAGAGGAAATGAAAAGATGTGTTGCAATGAGTGAACCTTTAGTTTAGTTCACGGAGGTTAATGAAGGAAATGAAAAGGTATGGGGATGGGTGGGGTCAGGGAATGGCCAGTGTCCCAGACATATCAGGGCAGCAGAGGCTCGAACTTGGGGTGTGACCTTCCTTCTCAGGCTCACATGCCCACCTCCATAGCTGTGCCCCCATCAGTACCCACACCCTACTCTCTGCATTTGAGACCCAACAATGCTTTTGCTAAAGCTCCTGGACATTTCCTTTCTGCTTGCCTCTGGGGGATATATTTTGGGGAACAGAAGGGTTCTTGACAATCTCAGGTCATTCTTATCCTACTTATAAACATCCCCCCCCCCCAAACCTCTTGTGATGAAGTTGATTCTGATTCGTGTTACCCGTGTGCTACAGAGAACTGCCCCATATTGTTTTCTTGGCTGCAGTCTTTGTGGAAGCAGATTGAGAGATCTTTCTTCAATCACTGCTTGGGTGGGGGTCAGGTTCAAACTGGCAACCTTCAAGTTAGTAGTCAAGTGCAAACTTTTCTACTAATAAGAGAGTTAACAGGACAATGTGGTAAGGATGGGAGACCTTACCAAGAGAAGACTCTCTAATAGGGCGGTTCAGGATTAGTTGATAAGTTCTGGAGAACTTATCAGCTCTCCCTGCTTCCTCTGATAAGAACCTTCATGTCATCGTAGTTTGTAGATATTCCCCAGGATCTAATTAACAAGGACTTGGCCAGCCTGAAGGAGGGGCCCTCTCCTTCTGTGTCCTCTCTCAGGCCCCAAACCCCCTGTCTGTAGTCTGCACTCCACCACCTCTAAGTCAGGTGGGGAGGAGGGGAGAGGAGACGGTCCTTGACTGTAGTGGCCATGAATTTGGCTGGGACTAAAGATCCATGAGCAGTCTCCTCCTGTGTGATTTACAGCCTTTGAAAACCCACTGGAGGGTCAGCTATGAGTTGGTTCCTACTTGATGGCACACACCGTCACCAATAACAAAGATCAGTGAGGGAGCTCTGATGGCTTCATGAGTTGGAAGGAATTATGCTGTCAACCCAAAGGGGACAGTTGTCACAGCTGCACCATGGGAGAAGGGTGCGCAGTCTCCTCGCATGAGATTTGGAGGCTCTGGAAACTTGCTGGAGCATCGGCTCTGAGTTCGTTCTGGTTTGATGGCACATGAATGACAAACAGCAAAGATCTCTAAGTAGCTCTGGTGACATAGTCTGTCGGGTGTGGGGCTGTTAACCCAAAGGTGCCACCTCTCTGGCAGTTTGAACCCCCCAGCAGCTCCAAGAGATGGGCAATCTCTTCCCATGTGATTCCCAGCCTTGGAAACCCCACAGAGGAGGGCCAGCTGTGAGTCGGTTTTGACTTGACAGCAACAAGAAAGATCAATCATAATGACAAATGCCAGCAAAATGTAATTGTCAAAGAATTAAGGTGCACCTGAGACAGGAGTCACTGATAAAGTTCTGAGCTTTGGGCCTCCTCCCTGCAAAGTCACTTATATGAAAGAAATCTGTTTCTTCCCCCCCCCTTTTTTTTTAAAAAAAAAATTGTGATTTTGACAAAAGTTTACAGAAAGGTGGATTTTTATTCATTCATTGTTGCACGTTGTTTTCCATGTTGCATAATTTTCTTTGTATCTTTTGAACTGCTGCGGAGCGTTCTTCAGCTTTGCAAACACTTGAACGTTCTTCTCCACAGTGTTGGAAACATTGCATATTACTCTCCTGTCAGGACTAGTTTTCATTCTCTCTTAACAGGTACCCCTGTGTGAATGAGTGGGGGCATGAGGAAGAATATCGACAGAAAGAGCAGGCATTGATGTGAATAGGGTTCTGAGAAGAGGGGAGGAGTCTCGATCACCACCCCCACCCCCACCCGATCCCCTTGTGTTGGTGAAGAGAACAGGCTTCTGGGAATGCTCAGGAGTCTCTGTTCTTTTCAATTACAATGATACCCCAGGTAATCAACTGCTAATAACCTTGTTAATTTAAAATGTGTCCTCTCCCTCCTGGCTGTGTCAGGGAAGACTCAAGCCACAAGGAACCAACAGGTTGGGAGAAAAGCGAATGGGAGTGGGAAGAAGAGAGGATGCTGGGTAAGCGCAATTCCCGTGATGTAGAGATACAGTTTTTTGGTCCTTGTGGTCCTTAGCCAGGAGCTCTGGTGGCTCAGTCCTTAGCTGGGCTGCTAACTTGAAGGTTGTGGGCTCACGTGCCGGGGTCTGGTGCCCAGGAAAGCCCCAGTTTTCTGTCGCCTTAGCTCTCAGAAGGCTTGGCAAGGCATCCTTTGTCATATCTTTGCCTTCCTCTTTCCATTTTAGAGTTAAAGAACTGGTATGTGGGATGCAGGGAGAGGTAAAATTTAAGGGGAAACAGGCTGCTTGGTTTGGGTTCTCCAACTGGCTTCACTTGAGGACCATTTTGGTGGCTTTGAGCAGCTGAATGCTGGGTGTATGTGGGGTATCTGCCTCTCACCAGGGACACCACTGCTCAGAGCGGAGAATTTCCTCTCCTGGAATCCTCTGCTGCTCTGAGATGGTGCCTCTGCTCAGCATCACAACACCCACCTTCTTCCCCCAGCCTTGGTTCCAGAAGGAAGTCTGGGTGGAGGTGGTTAGCAGGGTTATTGGTTGACAGTGAGGAAGCAGCATCCTTGTCCAAGAGAGACAAGATGACCTCCAGGAATCCCAGTCTGAGTGTTGGGGCCTGGGTACCCTCAGCTCCCCCCTCCCCTAACAGATCTTGTTACCATCCCAGATCCCTCAGCTCCTCTCACAGGCAAAATGATAATCTTCTGAGTTGGGCTCTGAACCTCCCTTCCCTTCTCCTCTTCCTGCCTGTTCTTTTTTTTTTAAAGGCAAACAGCCGCAAAGCTCCATCTCTTAATGAAACTGTTTGATGTTAATTAATTATGCAGCTGCCTCATTTGCATTCACAGGCTGTGGCTTCCCAGCTTCTCTCCCACCTTCTGCCAAGAGCCCTGTGAGTGCCTCAGGCAGAGCAGGGACTTGAGAACCCCGGTGCCTGCCCACTCAAAGCGAAGACTGGTTCTGTTGCATCTGGAGGCTGAGGCAGAGGCTGGTTCCAAGGTTGACCTGGAGGACTCACACTTAGAGGTCATGGGAGAATTACCACTCTAAAATCAAGTGAAGAAGCCACGCAGGGCACCTGGGCTCCATCTAGTTCCTTTCTCTCGACTACCAACTCTTTAACATTAGACAAGGCATTGACCTCTCTGGCTTCACTTTGTGTCTTTTGAGAAAGGGAAACGACACTTATAACCCCAGGGATCATGTCTCACCTGCTTTTGTATCTGTCGTTTTGAGTACATCGAAAGTGCTGAAGAAGTGCCTTTTTGAGATTTTGGTTGAGTCAAATGGTCTCTTGAGATCCCGGTAATTAATTGCAAGATTCTATGGGATCCCCACTTTCCCCAGGACTCCCAGTCCCACCTAGGCCATCTGACCTCTAGGAGTGGCATTAGTACAGCATCCACTGGACACAGAATGCAGGCCACACATGGTAGCTTCTATTGTGGAGGGATGATCTCAGGAAGGGTGGTGGCTCCTGGTGGCTTTGGTGATGAACCGCTGGTAGAATGAGGCCACATCTTGTGCTGGGTGCAGGGCTAGAACCAAACGTCTATGATGCAGAGGCAACAAACAGCCAAGTCCCACGTCCCTGACTCACTTAGTTGCTGGACTCACTGGGCCAGGTGGGATGGGTCGTTACAGCTGGGCTTTTCGAACAACAGAAGTTCTTGACTTACAATGACCTGAATTCACAGATAGGAGGGGGGGTGACGAGGGGTCTCCAGGCAGTGAATACCGAGATTTCTGGGATCTGAGAGCATCCTGCTCCAGCTATGCATGTGTCCTAGAAACCCAAAATTACCCTGAGGGACAGCTTAAGACTGCCTAGGCTGTACGTACGGGATGCTTGCCTGGTCCAGGCAAAGAAAGCTGGAGGGTTAGGGGCACCAGAGGAGAAGAGGGGCTCAGCAGGCGTGCGGAGGCCTGGTGTTCTGCCTAGAGTCAGAGTGCCCAGTCAGAGTGTGACTGCTGGGGAAGGAACAGAACTCACCGCAGAGGTTTGACTGGTGTCGTAGGGGCCCTGGGAGCTGGAGATCAAGGAGATGAGAAGCTGGAGGAGACAGGGCCTGACTTGGCCTTGGAGGCAGAGCTAGGACAAGCTCAGGCCTGGAGGGACAACTCCTAGTCCTTAGGAAGATGGGCGAGAGCAGGGGTGTTGAGGTGAGGCCACAGCCTAGAAGCCTCTAGACAGGGATGTGTGTGTGTGTGTGTGTGTGTGTGTGTGTGTGTGTGTGTGAGAGAGAGAGAGAGAGAGAGAGAGAGAGAGAGAGAGAGAGAGAGAGAGAAAACAGGAAGGGAGGTGTCTGTGTCACCTGTAGGGCGGAACTGTTTAGGTAGCACCTGGAGACTGAGCTGGGTCTCCTATCTCACAGCCCCTGGGCCACACCTATTGTCTCATTTAATGTAACCTCCACAACAATATATGTGACATCTATCATTATTCCACAGGAGACAGACTCAGAAGCTAGGTTCATCAAAGTGGAGAGGATGGAGGGCATTGCAAAGGGAAAGGGTTGTTGTTATGTGCCATCGAGTCATCTGTGACTCATAGCGACCCTATGAACAAGTAGCTCTGAATCCTGCCCTACCCTGTGCCAACCTCACAGTCTCCCACACACCTACCCCCATTACCACAGTCACTGTATCAATCCATCCCATTGGAGTCTTCCTTTTGTGCGCTGACCCTCCGCCCTTCCGAGCATGATGTCCTTCTCCAAGAGCTGGTTCCTCCTGGCCACGTGCCCAAAGTATGTGAGATGGAGCTTCAAAATCTATGACTAATGGAGAAAGGGGGACTTATGCATGTGGACATGAAGATGTGGGGGTTTATCACTGATGTCTAATGCCAAGCCCTATGCTCTTCACTCGATGCCACAGGAGTGGTGGCCTTCTGTTGGCAGAAAACCAAAGAGGCACTTTACGGTGTCTGATGGGGAGGTCAGTGAACTGGGGCTTGGTGCTTATCTTCCCCCTAGCTTTCTGATAGATTCTGGGTAAACCACTTTTTTTCCTTTCTCGAGGCCTCAGTTTCTTGGTAGGTAAAACAGGTAACCCGTCATCTGTCCATCCATCTCCCCATTTGCATGCCTGTTCATTCATTGACTCAACCACTATGGTCGATGGCATTCCATCAGATCTGTACTGGTCAGCAGTGACAAGGCTGACACGGCCTCTCTCCTCTTGTGGGATCTTAGAGTCGACCAAAGAAGAGAGACAGTGAATAACTAACAAGACCCAAAGATGTTTAGGGACTAAGCTAATGAGACGACATGGGAAAGGGCTTTGTATTACAAAGCACTTTCTTGTTGGGAGTTCTTATTGCCACAGAGGCTCAGCCCAAGTGAGAACTGGAGAGGCCACCACTGCCTTTAACTAATTTATTCTAAAGAAACCTATTTTTTCCCTATTAACCACCTCAATCCAGAACCCCCTCAAGTGCTACTCCCTCCCTTTTGCCCCCTGCCTCCTGCCCCTGCTGTGCTTTCCCTGCGGGAGAGAAAGGAAGCCTCCCCATTAGCCACTTTCTTAGGCTGGCAGAAGGGTTGGGGGAGTTGAGCTGATTGCTGCTAATTAGCATCACTGAACCTTGGCCAAGCTGGAGAGCCAGATAAAGGGAAGAGCGTGTATGTATGGTGTATACGGATGGCCCAGGGCAAGTGTCACAGGCGCAAGATTCTCTAGGTAACCCCCTCACTCGAGCCCTTCCCTCTGCCCGGCCAGCCCCACCCATGAGTGTACAGTGGAGAGAATGAAGTGATCATGGCTGAAGAGGAGGCAAGAAGATGGCCTAGACAGAAGGACGTTTCCAACACCAACAACCCTTCTCTTGTGCAAAAAGTCGGGGGAAGAGCCAAACTATTTTCAATGTCTTTGTCCCCAGGCCTCTTCTGACCATCTCTCGCCTTTCTCATCACTAAATACTTCTGACTTCTATTATCCCAGGCCAGAGCAGATACCTTCCCTGCCACGTCACTTCCAGCCTAGCTGAGAGTAATGCCTCCTATCAAAAATAGCACTGGGCTCATAATTTCTTTATGACACGCATGCCACTCTCCTTTTTGTGATAGATGCTGGACATGTGTCTTCTCGCTCCAGTGTTTGTAGGGAGACCTCCTTCTAAAGCCTCTCTAATCCACCGAACACCAAGGTGCCTGACCCTTGGTAAGTTCTCAGCAAGAATGTCTCTGTGCCTCTGGTTGTTCACAGACCATTTCTGAAGGGATGTGAGGCATATTCCCATTTCGCTGTTGTTAAATGCTGCAGAGTCAGTTCCAAACCATTGTTGATATGTGCTGTTGAGCTGCCTGTGATTCAGTGACCTTATGAACAACAGCTTGAACTCACCCTATTCAGAGCCAGTCTCACTGTCTCTGATGCACTTAACCTAGTCACTGTGTCAGTCCATCTCATCCATGGTCTTCCTCTCCTGCATTGTCCTTCCAACCTTCCAAGCATGATGTCCTTCTCCAAGGACTGGTCTCTTCTGACCACGTGCCCAAAGTATGTGAGGTGGAGCTTCAAAATCCTTGCTTCCAAGGAGCAACTTGGTTTCACCCTCTCCAGAACAACCTATGTTGTTTAGTGCCGTTGAGTCGTAGACAACTCATAGCAACCCTATGAACGAATGACCTGAGCACTGTTTGTACATAGAGTTTCCGGAGGCAAGTCATTTTGGAAGTGGATGCCGCTCCCGCTTCCAGGCTTGTTTTAGTAGGGAAGCTCCAGCCAACACTGTCCACCATGAGCACCCATTACCACGATTGACACCTCACTGTCACAGTCTTCAGCATCACAGCAACCATGAGTTACCTCTGTACAGCAATGCACAGACCAGTGCTATACCACCTAGAAGAATGTTTGATATAGTGACCCTATAATACAATAAATGACAATGGAATCAAGTACTTTCCAGGCTTGCGCCATGCACACAGCTGCTGCTGTAGCCATTGCTGCAGCTACTGTCTACTTGGAGCAAGCTCTTTTCTAGTTGTATCTTAAGTACCTTCCAGCCAGAGCGGCTTCTCCTACAATATTGTATTAGACAATATTCCACTGGTATTCATTCGTACAATTTCCACTTGCAACTTATGTCATAAATGGATTGCCAATTCTGCTTCCTAGTTCATCTTCATCTGGAAGTGCTAATGAAACCAGTCTGCCGTGGGTGACCTTGCTGGGATTTAAAATACCAGTGGCCTAGCTTCTATCACCACAGCAGCGTGCAAGCCAGCTGGTGGATTCCCATCTTACA
Source organism: Elephantulus edwardii (assembly GCF_000299155.1). Taxonomy (NCBI): domain Eukaryota; kingdom Metazoa; phylum Chordata; class Mammalia; order Macroscelidea; family Macroscelididae; genus Elephantulus; species Elephantulus edwardii. Next base: position 10,051,341 of record NW_006399843.1, on the reverse strand, counting down.
GATGAAGAAACTGAAGTTCAAAGAAACAAAGCAGTTTTGCTTGGGGCTAAACAACCAATTGAAGCAGAGATAGACTAAAAAATCAGCTCTGGGTGGCTCTCAATCCTTCACTTTCTCCAACAAAAGGACGGTTTACTGTTTTGGGTGACTTATCTGCAAGGCTCATAATGGTTAAATAATAAATGAGAAGATGGCCAAGCAACAGCCCCTTAAGAGAAAGATGTCGTGCTCACACTGATGCATTCATTGGCCCAGCACGCCGTGGTGTGCTGACACGGGGGCTCAGGGAGGCCATGCACCTCTGAGCCTGGTGTTCTGAAAAGGTATTTGAGCTGCTTTGCGTTTCCACGAAGCTCAGCCCCTCTGGGCTGGTAGGGAATTCTCTTTCTAGAGAGATCACTGTCCATGCACCTTACCTTGTTAGGACCATGACTCTAAGAAATGTCTTCCCCTTGCCTAGACTTACACCCTGCTTCTTAGTGTGGAACGGGCACTAAGAACCACCAATATGTTCTGATTTTACAGAAAGATTGATATTCAGAAATAGTTCTCTTACCAGTGAGCCGAAGAATATTGAACATCGCATGGATTTCCAGAAAAATTAAACAATCTTGTCTTGGAGTAAATGCTCTTTCGAGGCAAGGATGGAGAAATGTCATCACCTATGACACATACATGTGGTCAAGAAGGGCCATTCCTTGGAAAAGGACGTCATGCTGAGAAAGTTGGAGGGTCAGTAAAGGAGAAGACCAATGAGTCAGATTTACATGATGAATGCAACGGACGTGAGCGTGAGCGTGGGGGAGATGCTGAGGAGGGTTCAGGACAGGGCAGGATCTGTTCACAGGGTCGCTCTGAATTATCCTTGATAGATGGCACTTAACAGCAATATTAGCACCTCATTTGGTTTGGTCAAAGTATTATAACTTCCTTTTATAGGAACCCTGGGATTTGCATGGAATTTATGTGAGAGAAAGTTACATAAGCCAAATGAAATGGTCTTTGACATTTTCTAGTGTCTCAGCATTTGACTCAGCAGTTAGCAAGTTTTTTGAGGAAAGAATTTCTGGGGGAAGGGAGGCTAGGTCCGGCATGATTGTTTTTTGTTTTTTTTTTAATTTTGCCAGACGTAATGACTGCCTGTTGTCTGTCTACCCAACATCTTTTGCCCTTCTCTACCTGGCTATCACACCTCGACTTCCTTCAAGACACTGTTCTAGTGGATCCTCAGGGGACGCACGGATAACCTGGCCTCAGGAGTACTCCCAGCTCTCAGTCTTTGTCAGTGGGGTTCTGGCCACCAGGATCGATGTATGCATAGAGCTCAAAGAGGGGCAGCCAGAGTCCTGCCCTGGGACTGTAAGGGAGTTCTGGTGACCGAGTGGCAAGAAGCTGTACTGCAATCCCCAAGGCATGCAGTTCACCAGCTGCTCCGTGGGAGAAGGTTAGGCAATCTCCTCCCGTGCAATGAAGTGCCTCTGAAAACCCGCTGGAGGGTCAGCTATGGGTTGGTTCTGACTATGGTACACAACAACAACAAGAAGGGAGAAGGTACCTCTTTCCTCTGAGATCATAAGCCTGGAGCCACTTTACTCATGCTCTTCTCCCAGAACCTCAAACCAGGGAAATGTAAATTCGTTAAGAGAGAATAAAGGTGATAAGGTAATAAGAAAGAGGCAGATAAAGAAAGGAGAAGGGCCCGATACCACCTCCCCATGACGTTCTGCCTTTGCACTTTCTTTAATTTGAGTGAAAATTTACAAATCATACTGCGTTTACATTCAATCATTCAGAGACATTTTGTTTTATGACATTAATTAAAAATGATTAATGCAATTAAATACAGTATCTAATCACACCCTTATAGTATATTGCTTTTCTCTTCACCCAACTTAGCTATTTATTATTAATTTTTCCTCCTTTCTCCCTCCCTTCTCATTTCTGTTAACCCTCCAAGACTGTGTGGGACTTTGTATATTCATGGTCCTACATCATAATTGTCCTTCTGACACTGACTTATGTCACATAGCATCTTTCGTTTCATCCATGTTGTTTGGTAGTTCACAAGTTCTGAATCATTTTTCTCATGTGCTAATGAACCTGAGTTTCTGTACCCATTCATCTGTTGATGGACACTTGAGCTGTTTACAATTACGCTATTGTAAATAATCCTGCAATGAGCATGGTGTGAGCTTGTTGGGCTAGTTTGTTGTGTTGCCATTTTAAGGTTATATAACTAGTAGTCGGATTGGTAGATCAAATGATATTTCTATTTCCAACTTTTAAAGGAAGTACAAAGGTGCTTTCCATAGTGATTGCTCCATTTAACATTACACCAGCAGTTTATGAGAATGCCAATCTCTCCACACCCTCACCTGCATATCTGCTATTGTTTCTAGTTATCTTACTGCTATTGGATTGCAATCAATGCTGTAAATCATACAGGAGCAGATTTTTAACTAGTAAATGTCTTAATTTTCTAATATTGATTTCAGCCTGTTTCTTGTAACCAAAAGAGTTCTCAGTAACTACCAAGTACCCAAATTATAAACAAAAAAAAGGCAATTTTAAAATTAAGTACATTTTCAAAATTAAGCATATTTCTCTTTGTGGAAAAAACTCTGTCATTATCTTTCTTTCACTAGTAGATATTTCATCTTGAGTTGGCACCTGAGTGTAGACCACTGTTTGGGAAATAGATCTGTATTTAGATCTGGGGAGCTCTGGTGGATTAGTTGTAAGGAATCATGCTGCTGAGAGGCAAGTGGTTCAAATCTATCAGCTGCTCCGAGGGAGAAAGATGAGCAATCTCCTCCCATGTGATTTGGTGCCTTTAAAAACCCACTGGAGGGTCAGCTGCAAGTCGTTTCTGACTTGTTACTGTTATTTGCCATCAACAACAACAACAACAACAACAACAACAAAACAACATCTTTCTTTCCGTCTGTATCCCTATCTCCAAAATGTTCACGAGAACAGGCTCTAATCAATAATTTGTGAAACACTGCAGACATGGGATGGCTGCATCAGGGCTCATGAGAAGATGGGGATAATTTGGATTCCCAGAGGTTAGAAACCCTCAGTGAGAAGGAGTGACACAGTGGCTAACATGTTGGTTAGCGATTGTGAGTACGCTAAGGATTAGGGCAAGGGTCTGATCTGCTGCTCACAGTGTTGCTGTGAGTTGTAATTGGCTTGACAGCACCTCACAACAACCAGAAGTAAACTCAACTTTATAATTAGTTCCTTGAAGACTGTTTCTGCCTATTAGATGCTGTTGATATGAGTATGACTCACAGTGACCCTATTAACAATCTATCTCAACTCTGTTTTATCCTGTGCCATCCTCATTATCTCTTCTGTACTTGGGCCCATTGCTGCAGTCACTGTGTCTATCTTGTTGAGATCTGTGAGATGAAGTTTCATCATCCTTGCCTCTAAGGAAAAGTCTGGTTGCACTTTCTCCAAGACTCATCTGTTTGTTCTTTTGATAGTCCATGAAATATTCAGCACTCTTCTCCAATACCACAATTCAAAACCATCAGTTCTTCTTCTGTTGTTCGTATTCATTGTCCAGCTTTCAGATACACAGCATGGATTGAAAAGACCATGGGTTGGATCAGGAGCTCCTTAGTCTTTAAGGTGACATCATTGCTCTTCAGGACTTTGGAGAGGTCTCTGATGGCTGACTTCACCAGTGCCATACATCTCCTGATTTCCAAACTGCTGGAACAAAGGATGATTGTGGATCCAAGTAAGATACAATTGTTGACAATTTCAGTCTTTTTTCCATTTATCGTGTTGCCTACTGGCCCATTGATGAGGACTTTTCTTTTCTTGATACTGAGATGTAATTCATCATGAAGGCTGTAGTCCTTATTTGTTCCCCAAATATCTATTAATATGTATGACTACGTGGATGGGATCCTACCTGAATATCTCTCATCCCTCTTTGTCAGTAGGTCTGAACTGACTCCAAGCTGACCCTCCAGTGAGTTTTCAAAGGCTGTAAATAGCTTGAGAGGAGAGTTCTCATTTTTATCCTGTGGATCAGCTAGTGAATTTGAACCACCTGCCTTTGGGTAGGTAGTGAAACTCCTTACCCCCTATTCCATTAGAGCTCCCTGCCTGGAAATGGGATTTACTATAATCATGTTAATTAAGTAAAAATAGACTAGAGAGGGTCATAAACCTAATCATTTCTAAGCTATGAAGAAGACTAGAATAGACACAGAGACACACACAAGGATCGACACCATATGAATACAGACGTAAGCAGATGCATGGACAAGCTCAGGAGACCCAAGAGTTGCTAGTTACAGACAAATGAAAAATGGATGTCTTGGAGAGGGTACAGCCAGAGTGCTCTATAGAGGTGAGGATGTCAAAGCTCCATCTCTCATATATTGTACACACTGCTAGTGACCCTCTACCTCTCTAAGCACGATGTCCCTCTCCAAGAAATAGCCTCTGCTAGCAATGTGCCCAAAATATGTGAGATGATGTTTCATTATCCTTGCCTCTAAGGAGCAGTCTGGTTACACTTTCTCCAAGACATACTTGTTTATTCTTTTGGCAGTCCATGAGATAATCAATATTCTTCTCCAATATCACAACTCAAAGTCATCAATTTTTCTTCTGTCATCTTTACTCATTGTCCAGGTCTCAGATTCATAGCAGGTGATTGAAAAGACCATGGCTTGGATCAGATGCTCCTTAGTCTTTAAACTGACATCATTGCTCTTCAGAACTTTGGAAAGATAGAGGGTCAGTGAAAGAGAGGAAGACCCCCATTGAGACAGAGTGACATGGTAACTATAGCAACTGGCTCAAGTGTATCAGTTATAGTGAGGATGGCACAGGATAGGATGAGATTCAGGTCTTGTTTATATAGGGTTGCTATGAATTGTACTTGACTCAATGGCACCTAACAGCAGCAGCAGCAGCAGCAGCAACAACAACAACAACAACAACAACAACAACAACAACAACGTAGTGGTTAAGTGCTTAGCTGGTAATGGGAAAGCCAGCTGTTTGCCTCTATTACCTGCTCCACAGAAGGAAGTTGTCACAGCCAGCTTTCCTAAAGCTGACAGCCTCATGGCCCTGAGAGGCCATTCTGCTGTGCCCAGCAGGGTTCCTATGAGTCAGAATCAATTAAGTGGCCCCCCTTCTTTTTTTCAGTGAGGGAGGTTATACGCAGAAATAGACAAAGAAGAACCTCTCTCTAAAGCCACCCCTGGAATTTAGACTTCTAGCCTCCTGCACTGTGAGAAAATAAGTTTTGAATTTTTTTGTTGAAAATATGGTTTTTGCACCTAGGATTTGGAACGTTGATTCAATTCTTTGAGCTGGATTGCTGTTGTCCCCCTCATTTTCTGTGCTGTCCCTCCCTCCTTAGTAATGCTTTCTATCTAATTTTTTGAGCTGATGCTGTTCTCAATCTGATTCCATAAAACCTGCTTGTGTCTAGTTGATTGCAATTCACCTTGACCTTGTAGTAGATAGTAGAGCTGCCACATTGTGTTTCCAAGGCTGTAAATCTTCACAGGGGTGATTCCCTCATCATTCTTCCTCAGAATGGTTGGTGGGTTTGAACTACTGATCTTTTGGTTAACAGTTGATCTGCTACACCACCAGGCTTTCTATAGATAATTCCTAAAAGAGCATCATGCTTAAGGCAGGTCTTTCTTTAATTAGCAGAACCTACACTATTGTTCAATATTAGGAAGACTTCAGGGGATATTTTTAGTTTAAGGTTTAAAGATTATCTCAGAACAATTAGTTTCGTCTTCCAGGCCTCCAGAAAGTCTAGAATCCATGAGAATTACGAAATTATGTTCTGCATTTCCCTCTTTTTTGTTCAGAATTCTTTTATGAAATCTTTAATCAAAATATTCAGTAATGAAAGGCAGACACCATCCAGTTCTGATCTCATGGCAAAGGAGGCAGTTGTTCATGGAGGGAATAACTATACGTCCTGTATCTTCCTCCTCTTTAAAGTTCTGATTTTTAAAGCACTCACTAGTGGTAACTTTTGTGACGACAGCACTGGATAACTAAGATGAATTCCTGGGTGGAGCAAATGGTTAACATGCTTTGCTACTAACTGAAGGCTGGTGGTTGCAACTGACCCAGAGGTTCCTTGGAAGAAAGTCCTGGTTAACCATTTCTGAAAAGTCACCCATTGAGAACTCTAAGGAGCTCAGCTCTGCTCTGGCACAGGGTTACACTGAGTGGAAGTCAACTCCAAAGCAATTAGATGTGACTTAGTGGCAAGGAATTGTGCTGCCCAGGTGAAGGTAGGTACATGGTTTGACTCCACCAGCTGCTCTGTGAGAAAAGGATGGGCAGTCTCCTCCAGAGTGATTTACTGCCTCTGAGAGCCCACTGAAGGGTCAGCTATTGTTTGGTTCTGACTCAATAGTACATAACAACAAGAAGACATTATTTTTGTTCTGGTAGTGTAAAGTGCTTCCTGTTGGGCTGATAATGGAAAGGTCAGCATTTCAAATCCAGCAACTAGCCTATGAGAGAAAGATGAGACAGTCTGTTACTATTAAGACTTTCAGCCTCAGAAACCCACTGGAGGGTTCCCATGAGTTGGAATTAACTTGAAGGCAAATAGGAGGGAGCAGTGTTTGGGGTTTTGTTTTGGTTTTGTGGTTGTCGTTTTACTTTCTTCCTCAAAGACCTTGCTGTAGTGGATGCACTAGAGGTTGAATGTGTGTGTGTGTGTGTGTGTGTGTGTGTGTGTGTGTGTGTGTGAGAAATTTAAATCCCCCTCCCAACTCTAGCATCCAACTCCATCTACTAAGGATTGCCTACTTTGGCCTGTTGCACCCCCAAATTCCTCGGGACAATGGGGTTGTGGCAGTGTGACTAGCAGCAGATTCATCCAGCTCAGGCTGGTGTGAGCCATGGGGGCTTTATCTCGCCATTAATGGTTTTCTAAATTGGTGGCAGTGGAGCAAAAAACCCAATTTGCGCCTGGAGCACGCATGATTACTATTGTAATAACCTCAGCTAATAAGAATATGATGTGGGGCTAGGCCGGGAGAGAAAACACATTTCTCATTAGCTTTTGATTAATTACTCTACATAATTTCTTAGTTGTGGTGGCCAAGGGGGGTGTCACCATCTCTTCACCTCACCTTAACCCCTGGGGCTGTGATATTTCCACAGTGGCCATTGTGAGGCAATCCCCCATCTCTCCTCCCACTGCCCACTCTTTCCTCTCAGCTTCCCCCATTTCTCTGTTCCCCCTCTCCTCTTCCCAGACCTCCTTTCCCCTGATTCCTTAGTCTCGTATTTTCTGTTTCACCTCCCTCTTCAAACTTTTCCTAGTGCTCATGAACGTCTGACATTTAAGGTAAGGGCCCACTATCTCTTTCAACTACTCTTGCTTTCACAAGGCCAAAATCAAGGTGTCACTGGTTTGGCTCCTGGGGAGAGACTCTGAGAAGCATCTGCTTCCAAACCAGGACTTGAACCTGTTCGAAGAAAAATTGCAACAGTTGTAAGTTGTAAAAAATATTGGATGAAATAGAACAGTGGCAGAGAGCTCTGGAGGCTTAGTGGTAAGGAGTTGCATTGCCAACCCTAAAGAACAGCTCTGAGGGAGAAAGATGGGCAATCTCCTCCTGTGTGATTTAGTGCCTCTGAAAACCTGCTCCATGGACAAGCTATTAGTTGGTTCCAAACGGATGGTACATTAACAACAATAGCAGAATAGTGACCAGAGCAGGAAAAATTACTGATTGAAGCTCTGGAATGGGAAACTTCAGTAGAGCTATTGTGAGCCCTTCCTGGAGCCTGACTTTGGGGATCAGGCTACTGGAAGGATTGTGGAGAGTAACACAGACTCAAATGATGTGGTTAGCTACCATCTTTGAGCCGGGCAACATTGTTTCCAACTCTGCTGATCAAGAGATCTAGTTTCCGTGCAACACCTCCCCCTCCCCCTTGTTTTCTACCCAATATTTTTCCTGTTCTGGTTACCTTTCCAGTTCCCTCACATTTCACAAATCTAGGTCCTTTCTAGTTTCTATTCATCAACCAGGACTTTCTCATAGCTCTAGGAATGAGGTCTCTGTTTCCTTGCTGGTTGTGAACTGGTATATCCTTAACTTCTAAAGGATTCTCAGGTTCTTGCATATGGGCCTTCCATTTCAGAGCCAGCAGTAGCTCCCTAAATCCTTCTCATACTCAGACTCCCCCAACTGTTGCCTCTCTTCTGCTTCTTTTGCTGTACCTCTCTGACTTCAGAGAAAGTTCTCTGCTCTTAAGGGCTCATATGACTAGAATATCTACTTCCAGCTTCATTTCTATCACCAAGCCCATACTTTCCAACTACAATTTCTTCTTCACTGTTTCTAACTTTTGCATTCCAGTTACCAATTATCATTAACATTAACACATTTTGAGTGCATGTTTGATCAATTTCTGACTGCAAGTTTTGGTAAAAATTTTCAATTTCTTCCTCCTTGGCTCTAGTGTAAGAATATAGATTTGCATAATAGTCACATTAACGGGACTTTATTGTATGTATGTGGATAATATCCTATCACTCACAATATTGTATTTCAGGATAGAACTTGAAATTGACTTGACTTTTTTACTATAAATGCAAGACCATTCTTCTGTTTTTCATTCCAAGCGTAGGTTATCTGATTCAAAGTGGCCAAAGCTAGTCTATTTCATCTCATTTTACTAATGCCGATGTTCATGCATTCCACTTCATTTTAAAAAATTTCTAGTTTTCCAATATTCAAGCTATGTGCAGTCCATGTTCCAAACATGGTTCTTACCACTGGACTAATAGGAAATATTATGATAAGTGGAGAAAAGATTGAAACTGTCAACAACTTCATCTTACTTGGATCCACATTAACACCCTTGATACCAGTAGTCAGAAAATCACAAGACTGGGAAAGTCTATAGTCAGGAACCTCTACATATTATTGAGGAGAAATTATGTCAGTTTGAGGACTAAGGTGCATCTGATTGTGGCCATGGTCTTTCTGATCACTTGTTATGCATTTGAAAGCTGGACAATGAATAAGGATGACAGAAGAAGAATTATTGCCTTTGAGTTGTGGAGTTGGAGTAGAGCGCTGAACATCCCATGGACAAACAAATATGTCTTAGAAAGGGTGCTTTTTGGAAGTGAGAATGGTGAGGCTTTGCCTCACGTACTTCAGGCATGTTGCTAAGAAGGACTGTTCCTTGGAGAGGGACATGATGCTTAGAAAGATGGAGAGTTGACGAAGGAAAGATGCTCGACTAGGTGGTTTGACATGTTGACTGTTGTCAGGAGGTGTGAAGTTGGCGCAGGATAGGATAGGGTTCAGAGATGTTGTTCATAAGTTTGCTAGGGGTCATATTCAACTCAAGGACACCTAACAACAACATGATTAGAATAGGGTCATAAGGATAATTTTAAAAAATCATTTATTTTAAGGTCTGTAGCCTTGATCGAGAAAATCCCTTCTGGCATGTTATAACAGATTCACAGGCTCTAGGGATTAAGGGATGGACATCTTTTGGGGATTATTTTGCTCAAAATATTGGGGGGAAATAGATTGTCTATTTCAACAGTTTGGGTTCACATAAATAAAGACTAGTAACCTGGCAGTGTGTTAGGAGTGGAAAGGCTGAACTGCTGTCATTTCAGAGGAGACAATGAATGAATGGTTGTGGGTATGTCAGGTGGGGTGGGGAGATGGGTAAAGAAGAGGGAAGACTTAACTTTACTCCAAGAGGGGGGACTGATGTGGAAAAAAGAGGATGCATTTATTTCAGACAAGGTGACCTAGGGGTGACTGGACCTGGACAATGGGGCCTCTTAGAATAGGAGGGCTTTGGGTGTGGAAGCCTGGTCTATGGGGGCAGGTCAAGGTCTTGTCCAGGGAGGGAAAATGCAGCCCCAGTGTGAGATCTTTCCTTTCCTGGGACTAAAGTCTTCTAATTAACTTCGGGGCCAGGTATCTACAGCACGGAGGATCCTGGGGTGAAAAATGTTATTCAGAGAAACCTGAGCAAAAAAAGAGACCCAGGAATGGCTAATTTGTAAAAGAGGTCCTAGAAGCCAGGAGAGTTTCAGGCCTCCGTGTCCCTCCTCCTGCGCGGGGGCCCTGTGACTCTCAGCCTCCCTACTCCCCTCTCCCTGCCCTGCCCTGGGTCATGACTGTGTGGGGCACAGGCCTGGGGAGGCCTTACTCCTCTTTGTGCTGTGGGCTGGGGCTTCTCAGAGCGGCTACTCCCCTGCTCCTCCGGGGTGGGGTGGAGATGGGCGAGTGCACGTGTGATGCGTTGATGTGGGGGGGAGTGGACAAACGGCACTCTGGAGCCAGTGTGAGGTCTGAGAGGTGGGGAGGCAGCCTCTTTTTTTTTTGCAGCAGGGCTGTGGACACTTGGGCTGCAGAGTGGGGGGAGGCTGGGCTCAGATCCGGGTAAGCAAGACTCCCCAGACGCAGTTCCCCCCCCACGCCCCCATGCGCCCGCTCTTTCTTCCTCCCCCAGCTCCCTCCCACGCCTCCCACCCAGCGGGAGGAGAAGAAATCTCGCCAGAGATCCATGGAAAAAATAGATGTATTTCGGGATAAGCAGCGAGCCTGAAAAACGGCTGAGCCGGAGTCTGCTCCGCTGACAGAAGATCTATGTACCAAATTCCTCTTCAAAATCTATTTCTCCGGAGATTTATCCTTCGTGGGCTCTGCAGGGCTGGGGAAGATCATGGCACCAGGTGCCTGGGAGGCCGCTGCGCCCGCTGGCGCTCCCAGGTTCTCCCGGGTGACCACTGCACCTGTTGCCTGGGGCGCTCTCAGGCTGCCACTGCACCTGTTGCCTGGGGCGCTCTCAGGCTGGCCGGGGAGCCCCCAAGTTCTCCTGAGTGTCTGTGCCTCCAGGCTGCGGTGGCCTCAGGCTGGCCTGGGAGCCTTCAGATCCCCCCCCCCCACGTGACCACTGTCACATGCAAGTGGTAGGTGCGCGTGAGGCAGAGACTGACAGGAGCAGAAAAGTCAGGCTGAAATACAAAGGGATTTGAATGGTGAAAAGGTCATTCCCATGCGTTGCCCTGGCTGGGCAGGAAGCTGGCATGATGCCTCATGACACCATCCTGGCGGCTGAGAGAATAAGTGATGACTATATTTATGTTTCCATCTAAATGCATGGATCAAAGCAGACACTTTAATCTATTCAACAACAGCCCGAGGATTAAAAAGTTGCAAGCAAATCACACTCCTAAATTGGTAATATATTTTTGCTTGTCACTTGACAAATCATTTTCAAGAGTGATTCCTGGCCAGTGGGGAACCTGGAGCCTTGAACCTGGCTCTGGGCTGGAGAGGGACACAGTCCTCAGGGTGTGGCAGGAATCCCCCTATGTACTCTGGTTCCCTCCACTCCAGGCCCTCAGGACTCTTTGAGGGGAAGTGGGAGATAGAGGGGACAGTGAGGTCTGGGAGCACAACCAATCTGCCTGATCCATAACAGTCTAGAATGTAGACGCTAAAATTATGCCCATTTTACAGACCAGAAAACTGAAACAGGTGGTTTACCTTAGAGTAGGGTGCCACGTCAGGTATTTTGACCCCCAAGGCCAGTGCTTTTGTCTCTTTGCTAGAGCTCCTGGTTGAGAATACTGCTTTCCTCCCAGCACCACCAGGGTAGGGGGGAGGAGGAAGCAGAGCATGGTCTGCCACCATCTGAACAACCTCTGGTGAGTTCCTTTACTTCCCAGTGTCCTCAGCTCTGTGCAATGGAGATGCTGACACCATCACCTCCAGCTGCAGTTGTTTTCAGCTGTAATTGAAGCTTCAGATGCACCTAGCACAGTGCCGAACACACAGTGAGAGCACGTGTCTGCTCTGAGCTCTGCAGGATGAGCTCAGACAAGAGCGTGTTTGGAGGCTGGGGAAAGGGATGCACAGACATACATACATTTGAGGAATGGTTGAATGAACTGGGAGGTGGCTTAATTAGGAAGAAAAATAGGCCAGGCTGCTTTGCCAGCTGCCTTTAACATCTCAGATGGACTGTGGAAAGGGAGATGTGACTTGCCGTGTGTGGTCCCAACAAGAACATCTGGGTGCTTACCAACACGGATGAATTTCAGTTAAAGAGAAGCAAAAACTTCTAGATAATCAGAGGTAGACCACGAGGAAATGGCTGCCTGATAAGATGTGAGCTCTGGATTTGGGAAGACTCCGCGTCTAGGCTGGTAAGCATGGGGTGGTGATGTGGAGGAGGTAGGAGAGTCCTGTATGGCTGAGAGGAGTCATTTAGACCTGGCCTCTCGAACAGTTCTTCTGGGCAGGAGAATTTACAATTGCAGGAGTGGTAGAGTCATCTCCCTATCATTATGGAGAACAATTGAGTAGATTTAAAAATTTTTTTATGTACATTGTGTTTTATACATTCATTCACATACATTGTGCTTTATATAATTACCATTTTCCCTCTCCTCATTCTTCCCTCCCCCTTATCCCCTTCCCCTTCTGAATGGTTCTATCCCGTTCCTATTTGCTAATTGCAATAGCTGTGTTGCTCTCTCACCGATCCTTCCCAGGCTGATCATCCCTTGTCCTGATTCTTTTCAGGGATCATTGATTGTGCCTCCTATCTCTGCTCTTCTGATCTCCACAGCACACCCAGCATAATGTTCTCCAGGGTCACCCATTTTGAGTAATATTACATGAGTTCCTTGTTTTTCAATGCAGCATAGTATTCCATTGTGTGAAAATACCACAGCTTCTCTATCCATTCGTTTGTTGATGGGCACTTAGGTTGTTTCCAACTCCTTGCTATTGTGAACAAAGCCGCTATAAACGTGGGTGTGCATATATCTGCTTGGATTTAGGTTATGGTCTCTTTAGGGTATATTCCCAGTACCGGAATTGCTGGGTCAAATGATACCTCTATTTTGCAACTTTTTGAGAAAGTGCCACACCACTTTCCACAGTGGTTGCACCATTTTACACTTCCACCAACAGTGAATAAGGGTTCCAGTCTCTCCATAACCTCACCAGCATTTGTTGCTTGCTGTTCTGTTAAATTTTGCTATTCTGACTGGGGTGAGATGATATCTCATAGTTATTTTGAAGAAATGATTTTTATAAGATGATGAAATTTGAGGCTATCTAACAAGTGCATAAATACTGAAAGTGTTACTCTTTAATGAGTCTAAAATAAGGATGATGTACTACCTTGTCCACATGTTACTTGCTATATTAATTGTATATTGAAGCTTACTAAATTAGATGCTATTATTTAATAATTTAACATGCAAAAAACTCCCATTCATTGTGTTACATTTAATGATTTATCCCACTGATGCGTGCGTGGCTCAAATCTCCACTAGTGTTAGGGTGTATGGGTGGACCCAGCAGCTCAGATCTTTGATTGAGTTGGCACCAGGCTGCTAAAGGAAAGGTCTGTGGTTTGAATCCATCAGCAGCTCCTTGTGTAAGAAAGATAAGGAGTGGATTGCTGTTTGTTCAGGAGAGGTGCAGTGGATGAAGACCACTGGGCGGCAGGAGGACGAGCTAACCCTGCCCACATTTGGTGGAGGGACCCAGAGTCGTTCCCTCTAGCAGAGAAAAACTATCAAGCAGGAGAAAGGCTTCAGCCTGGCTCCATCCTTTAACCTGCAAATCATGCAAGCTTTACCTGGAAAGATAGGAACTCAGAACCTCCCTGTTTACTTCACGGAGTGGTTGTGAGAATGGGGGAGAAATCAGGCTGCTAAGATGACACAACCCTGCTTGCTGAAACTGAGGAGGACCTGAAGCGTTCGCTGCAGAAGGTCAAGGACTTCTATATGGATTGAAGCTCAAGATCAAGAAAAGAAAGATTCTCACCACTGGGCCGATTAGCAGCATCATGGTGGATGGTGTAGAGACTGAGATTGTTAATAGCTTTAGTTTGCTTGGCTCCACAGTCATCGCTCTTGGTACCAGCACACAGGAAATAAAAAGACGAATTGCATTGGGAAAATCTGCTGTCAGTGACAACTTCAGAGTGCTGAGAGCAACGATGTTGTCCTGGAGGCTAGGGTGCACCTGATCCAGGCCATGGTCTTTGCAATTACCTACTATGCATCAGAAAGCTGGATAATGACTAGAGAATGATAGAAGGAGAATTGATGTCTTTGAGCTGTGGTGCTGGAGAAGAGTATTGAATATACCATGGACTGCCAAGAGAATAAACAAGTTTGTCCTGGAGAGGGTGAAACCAGGCTGCTCCTTGGAGGCAAGAATTTTGAAGCTCCTTCTGACATACTCAGTACAAGTTGCAAGGAGAGACCAGACCTTGGAGAGGGCATTATGCTTGGGAAGGTGGAGGGAATTTCGGTGAGATGGAACTCAGTGACTGGGGTAATGGGGGTAGGTGTGTCAGAGACTCTAAGGTTGGCTCAGGATAGAGCAGGGTTCAGAGCTGTTCAGAGCTTAGGGTCGCTATGAGCCACAGGTAATTTGATGGCTCATAACAACAACAAGGTGCCTTGTAGCTAGGCCTTGCTAGGTTCTCACGGAATGGGCGCTGTGGGCACAGCATGGTCTGGTCAGTAGGCCCAACCTCTACCCTGCTCTGCCCCTGCTCCCGCTGCCCAGGGTCCCCTAGCCTTAATGCGGGGCTCTGTCGGTCCACAGCGCATTACTGCAGGGGCACGAGCTTCAGGGGCGCGCACGATGCTGCACCGGGGAGCCGGGACTCTGAACTGGCGCGTGGCCAGAACAAGGTCCCCTCACGGCGGTCACTGGCGGAGGGGGCCTGCACGGCCAGATGGCACCATCTGCCTGTGCGGAAGTGGAGCGCAGGTGTAGGGTTTGGGGCGCGGGTAATTGCTCACGGCTGAGCCAGCTCTGCGCATCTGGTCCTGGAGTGGGACGTCCCGGGATGCAGCAGCCGAGAAGCCCTACCCCTTCAGTCTGTTGGCTCAGAACCTTTCTCCGAGGAGGTCAGGGCATTATCGGATTCATGTGCCCAGCGTGGAAATCGAGAACCGGAGAGGTTAAATCGCTGGTCCGCGGTCCCAGAACCAGTCAATACCAGGTCTGAACTAGCTCTTAGGGGGTCACCTGACTCCTAATTCCATTTTACTCGTGGCAGCGGACAGTTCAGTAAACATTTATTAAGAACCTTCTATAGACCTGCTACGGGGCCAGGGCGGACTTTGCGCATGAAGAGTGAAAAGTTCACACTCCCTTTGTCCTGGAGGCTCCCAGCTGTCTTCTCCATCCCTAAAGTCCCTCCACTCACTTCCGCAATATTAACAGGGCTCACTAACATGCTGATGATACTTTAGGCCTGGCTTCTGGACTCTAGCTCCATCGGAATGTTGTTCTTCCTGAGTGTTGGCACAGAGGTTAAATAGCTGGGCTGTTAACGGAAAAGTTGGCCATTTCCAACCCATTTGTGTCCCCCCCCCCCATTTGTTGTTGTTATGTGCCATCGAATCGACACCAACTCATGGCGACCTATGTGCAACAACAGCTCTGGACTCTGCTTTATCTTGAGCCAGTTTCATAGCCACTGACACACTTTCCCCCATTACCCTAGTCTCTGAGTCAATCCATCTCACCCAGGCTCTTCGTCTCTTGCGCTGTCCCTCCACCTTTCCAAGGATGATGTCTTCCTCTAAGGACTGGTCTCTCCTGGCAACATGTCCAAAGGATGTGAAATGGAGCTTCAAAATCCTTACTTCCAATGGGTTACATCTCAACATCAAGAAAACAAAATTCTTACTGCTGTACAAATAGGTAACATCATGATAGATGGAGAAAAGATTGAAACTTCATCATACCTGGATCCACCATCAACACCTGTGATACTAGCAGTCCGGAGATTGAGACTTACAGAGCTAGGAAACTCTGCAATCAGCAACTTCTCCAAGTAGCTGAGGAGCAATGATGTGAGTTTGAGGACTAAGGTGCTCCTGACTCAGCCATGATCTTTTCAGTCACTAGCTGTTCATCTGAGAGCTGTACAGTTAATTAGGATGACAGAGAAAAGAACTGATGACTTTGAACTGTGGCATTAGAGAAGAGTACAGAACATCCCATGGATTGTTAAAAGTATGACAGATATGTCTTGGAGAAGGTGCAGCTGGAGTGCTCCTTGGTGGCAAAGATGACAAAGCTTCATTTCACATTCTTTGGATATGCTGTTAGGAGAAGTTATTCCTTAGAAAGGAACATCATTCTTGGAAAGGTGTAGGGTCAGCAAAAGAGAAGAAAACCCTCAGTGAGATGGATTGACACTGTGACTGGAACCACAGGCTTGAGCATGTCAGAAATGAGGAGGATAGAAGAAGGTACAGATCATTGTGTTGCTACCAGTCATACTCGACTCCATGGCATGTAACAACAACAAGAAGCTGCTCTGTGTGAGAAAGATGTGACAGTCTGCATTTGCTTCTGAAAGATTACAGCTTTCCAAACTCTGCGGGTTGCTGTGAGTCAGAATCAGCTTATTAGCGATGAGTTGAGTTGCCTTGTCTAAACCTACTTGTGTTTCCAGGCCCCACTCAAATGTGACTTCCTCCCTGAAACTTTCTTTGATGTACTTTGATTCAAGTCTTGTTCTATCAGTTAATGTTCCTTGTCCTATGCTTCAGTGCTCTTTGCATTGACATGTGACGACTGGGCCAGTGGCATAAGGTTTGAATACTGTGCCTTCCCCTTTCTCATAACTAGATTGGGAGGGGCTTTGTGTATGGGGACTGACTCTTATTAACACAACCCGTCCCTCTCCTCCACCATTGTGCTGGTACATAGGAGATGCTGGAGGATGCAAATGAAATGGAACATGTGAAATTATTTTGTAAAGGACCATATACTACTAATATGTAAACTCAAAACTCAAACCCGTTAACTTCAAGTTGGAACTGCCTTATAGCTGGCCCTCCCATGGCTTTTTCCAAGGCTGTAAATCATATAGGAGGAGATTGCCCATCTTTCTCCCCTGGAGCGGCAGGTGGACTTGAACTGCCAGTGAGGCACCATCTTTGGATTAGCAATGCAGCTCCCTACCCACTACACCACCAGAGCTCTCTCGCTGCTAACACAGTTAGTGCTAAAATTGTGAACTCTATCGAATTAAATCCTAGAGAGTTAAGGATGCTTATTTCAACAAACTCCTATTTTTAAGTTCTAAATTTTTTGCATTCTCAATCTAAATGAATTATAGCAACATTGCTTTTGTTAGTTGCTTTTGAGTCAGCACCAATGCACGGCGATCCCCCAGGTCCAACAGAATGAAATGTAGCACCAACACATCAATTTGTGTGCTCAAGTTCATGGTTATGACTCCCACATATTCTGAGTGCCTTCAAGCTTAGGAGGTTCATCTTTCATCCTCCAGCTCTGTGTTGTACAGTATTCTGTTGTGAGCCAAAGGGTATTCACTGACTGACACTCAGACATAGATTGCCAGCTCTTTCCTCCTAGTCTGTCTTAATCAGAAAGTCCTGCTGAGACCTTTCCCCTGTGGGTGACCTTGCTGATATTTGAAGTACAAGGGACTTAGCTTCCAGCATCATAACAATAGGCATAACACCATCATATGATAAGTTGACAGTGATAGAATAATACTGGCTAATCTTTATTGAGAGAGTTCTGGTGACATAGTCTGGAGACAGTTGTGCTGCTAACTCTATCTTGCGCTGCAGGCCTATCTAGCTGTTCAAATCTATCAGCAGCTGTGAGGGAGAAAGATGAGCAATCTCCTCCCTTTGCAACCTTTGAAAACTACTGGAGGGTCAGCTGTGAGTCATCAGTTCTGACTTGATGGCAATGAGTTGAGTTAGCTGAGTTGAATATTTCTTGACTTTTTTGTGTCCACTGAGTATTGTTTATTTTCTTAGGCTTGACTCTCTAGAGAAGCAATGCCAATGAAGTAAATACATGTATATATCCGGTGGATAAAGAGTTGCACTGCTAACCTAAAGGCAAGCAGGTGTTTTTTTGTTTGTTGTGTGTGGGGAGTTTTTTTAGTAATACACACACATACAGAGACAGAGACAGATTAATTGATTTATTTCAAGGACATGGCTCACATGCTTGTAGAGGTTGTCAGGTCCCACCTCTGTAGATCAGAACTCAAGAGAGAGGCTTTTGGGGAGGCAGAGTCCAAGCCATCAGCAGACAGGCAAGGTCTCAGGCTGCTGGCTTTCAAGACTGCTGCCTCCAGAGGCTGACAAGTTCAAAGCGAGCAAATATGACAGGCCCGTTGTTCAAGTCTGGAAGCCATAAACCAGATATAAGATAAGGGGGAAAAACTCAACAAACTTTCCTAGCTTTGTTTGAGAACCTAAACATGTAGCCAGTGTGGACCACACCCCTAAGGAAACTTCTCTTTCATCAGATAAAGCTGATCATATCTTCAAAGAACTGCCTTTAATCCTGCCTCATTAACATGATAGAAGTTAGAATTTAGAACACATAGGATAGTTACATATACTGAGGATCATGGCCACGTTGATGTACAATATTACCGCTCACAGCTATTCTTACAAAAAAAGGCAGAGATACAGATATACATGCTATATGCAACTTTCTGTCTCTGTATTAGCAAATTTACCTTTTAAATACTACGGGGAAAAAACGTTACACCTATGTCCTTTAAGAGATTCTTAACAGAATGCCCTCAATGTCAAGTGACTCTGTGATCTTGGTTTTTCTGGGTGCTCCTGGGTGTTCAGTAACCTATGACCTACCCATGCTATTCCATGCCTGTGACTTTACCCCTCTTTGGGAGTCTCTGGGTGGTGCAAATGGTTAATGTGCATGGCTGCTAACAGAAAGGTTGGAGGTTGGAATCTACCTAGAGGCTTTTTTTTTTCTTAATTAGCCACTGAAAACCCTGTAGAGCCCAGTCCTGCTCTGATACTCTTAGGGTCACTGTGCATCAACATTGACTTGATGGCAACTGGCTTGTTTGTTTCTTAGGAACAAAGAAACAGCTGGGCAGGGGCAGTGACTTCTCACAGCCTGCCCCAGACAGTGAGCCTCATTACAGAGTGTGACACACGAGGATGTCTTACAGAGCAACGTGTGTCTCTGTGGGTTTGCGAGTCTTATCATCACAATTTTTAATTCTAGTATCAACAACATAAGGACTGTTGCCCTTTTGGCATTTAGACACATGAGAAAGAACTGCCTTGAGTCAATAAAGACGGGACGTTAAAAGGCTCGCTTTGCTGGTAGGCACAATTTCTGAGGCCAGGAGCCAAGAGAAGGGGAGGTTATGGGACTTCAAGGTTCAGCTCTGGCACAGGATAGAACTGGGGTCTTATTTCCGCTTTCCGTTTGAGCTTGGGCGCCTCAGTTTTGGGTTTTCACATTTGGCTGTTTTGGTCTGCAACCACGTGTAGGTCTGGGAGTGGCTTTGTGAGCACAGGGGTGAGTGTGGGCGTGCAGAGCTCCTTGTCAAACACGACTCTGTGTCTAAGGTGAGGGCAGTACCTGTGTCGTCTATGCACTGACTGTGTGTGTGTGTAAATCTTAAGTATCAATATGTATTTCCACATAGGAGGGCTGTATTTTATAGGCAAAAATAGGTCGAGGTGTAAACCCTGTAAATATCGGGGTAAATGTGGGTCTGAGTAGGTGGGTGTCTGCGTGCTCGTCGTGTGAGTGTGGGCTCTGTATGTGCATTTTGCATCATGCATCTCTTGCTGGATGGCTGAGGGAGCCTGTGGTTGTGTGTGTGTGCACGTGTGTGTATGTACATATGAGCAAGGTCTGCATACAAGCCCTGCAGACTCCATGTGCCCAGCTCCCGTGGCCCCTCCTTGTGTGGTTGCCACCTCTGGTCCCTGGTGGTTCTGCCTTGCTGGTCCGCAGAGAGATCAACACCCTTCAAACCAGCTGCCTTGTTGGCGGTGGCTCACTCGGTTGGCCTCCTGATGCCTGCAGTTGCCATGGAAACCAAAGTAGGTCTGCTTCTGTCTGCGGCAGAGTCCCTGGGCTAGGGCAGCTGTGGGCCAAAGCCACCTTTGTGAGGGCAGGCGGGGGACTGGGGTGAGAGAGAAGAGGGGTCTGGGGGACCCTCAGGGCTTGTTTTTCTGCATATCCTCCTGGGGCCTCTTTTCTGCCTCCGAACATGATGGCTGTCAGACAACTGGGATCAAAACAACCCTGTTAGAGAAAGGCCCGATCATTTGACTTTTCCACACACATGCAAAATCTTTCTCCTGGAAAAAAAAAATAAAAAAAAGTCAAGACATATGCTAATTCCACGTTACTGTGCATGTCATTTGTACACCATTAATTCAGCGCCTGAAATAAAGTGACTTTTAGGAGAGGGCTGGTGATATCTGATGGAAGAGCTCTGAACATGTTTTTGTGGCCTGGTTTTATAATAGGCATCTGCTTGGCATTCACTGTGCTGGGAAATCTTGAACAGAATAGTGTTAAGCATTGAAGAGATCACAGATCCTGTGTAGTTCTGAAAAACCGAGTAGCAAGCACGAACCTAGCTGTGTAAGCAAAGGCTAAAGGCATTGTTAGGGAGACAAGTAAAACTGGCACAATCATGAAGAAAAACGAGAAAATGATTACCCCACAAGTTAGGAAGATGGTGGCTAACTGCCGGGAGGGCTGTGGTTGGGGTGGGAGTCTAGGGTCTTTTGAAGGCACTAAGAACATTTCCATGTCTTAATTGTTGTGGTAGAGACACCCATGTTGTTGTTTTATACCATAGAGTCAGAACCGACTCATAGCTGACCCTCCAGCAGATTTTTAGAGGCAGGAAATCACACAGGACGAGATTGTCCATTCTCATCCAGGAGTGGGTCAGAACTGCATGCCTTTGAGATTACAGTGTGGCTTCTTACCAGCAGGCCACCAGAGCTCCCAGAGACAGCCAGAGGTGATTGCTACTCTTTTAATTTTAATGATATAGTTTGCATACTCTTCTGTATATGTGACACTTATGAAAAAAAAAAAAAAGAAGAGTTGTCAATCCTGAGTTGTAATTCCTGGCTTAATTTGGGTGAGAGGAGATGGTCTGGGGTTGAGGAAAGAAGGTTGCCTTGCTGGAACCACATTATTATGGTTCTGGAGCTGTGTCCAGCACCATCAGTGGTGTGACCTGAGGGAAGCCACTTGACTCCTGCTGGCTGGAGTTTCCTCACCTTCAACACGATGAGCATTCTGTTCAGTGCCATGGACTGGCTCTGCCCCTGTGTCCAGCAGATGAAATCCTGCCTAGTCCTGTCCCTCCTCACAGTCTCCTCTGCGCTGAACTCCCTTATTGCAGTCATGATAATGACTCGTTATCTCATCTCATTGCGAGTCCTCCCCTCCTTCACTGCCCCTCCAGTTTTCCAAGCACGGTGTCCATTTCCAGGGACAGACCCCTCCAGACAACATGCCCCAAGTATGTGAGAGGAAGTCTCACCATTCTTACCTCTCGGGGGCACTAAGGCTGTGATTCAGCCGTGGCAGATTTATCCAGTCTTTGGGCAGATCATGGAATATTCAATAGTCCTAATCAACACCACAATTCAAAGGCATTGTTTCTTCTTCAGTCTTCCTTATTCACATGCATATGAAGTACTTGAAAAGACCACCTTAAAATCGAGATTTACGCATCCCATTAAATGTTAACTATACATGTTAGTGAGGATGTGGGCCAATTGTTGTTGTTGTTGTTATGTGCCGTTGAGTCACTTGCGACTCATAGTGACCCTATGTACAACAGCCCTAAACTCTGCTCTGTCCTGTGCCAATCACACTGTCTCTGACACACCTACCCCAATTACCCCAGTCACAGAATCGATCCATCTCATTGAGGGTCTTCCTCTTCTGTGCTGTCCCTCCACTCTCCCAAACATGATGTCCCTCTTCAAGGACTGGTCCCTCTTTACAACATGTCCAAAGTATGTTAGACGAAGTGTCAGGATCCTTGCCTTGAAGGAGCCACCCAGTTTAGGAGACTCATATTTTACTGGTGGGAATGTGAACTGGTTTGGTCACTGTGGCAAACAGTCTGGTAGTTTCTATACAAGTGAAGCATAGAACCATATGATCCAGTGTTCTACTCCTAGTATGCACCCCCAAGAACTGAAAGCTGCAACTCGGGTATGTCACACCAGCGTTGATTGTAGTGTTATTCACAATAGCCAAAAGGTGGAAACAACTCAAGTGTTCATTTATAGATGAGTGACTAGCAATATATGGTGTACACAAACAACAGAACTCAGCCATAAAGAGAAATAAAGTTCTGTTACATACACACCTCAGTGTGGATGAACATCGGAAACATCATGCTGAGTGGATAGCCAAATGAAGTAACCGAAGGACAAATATTATATAGTCCTGCTTTCACGGAATATCAAGAATAGGCCAAATGCATAGAGGCAGAAAATCGATTGGAGGGGGAATGGGAGTTAATGCTTAATAGATAAAGTGTTTTTGTTTGAGGGGATGAAGAGAATTAATTCTGAGTGGGACATTTTTGCTTGTTTTGTGCAGGGCACTGTGTTCAGCCTTGAAGGCACGTACAAACATGGGCATAGGGGATGGCCGGGTGTGGTGAGTGGACTGTGAGGGCAGGGGTGGCTCATGGCGGGCAGAGGTGGGAGAGTGTCTTGCCAACAAGGGCCTAAGCGAGGCAGCTTTTGATTGGCCCTTGGGGAATGAGCTAGGGAAGGAGGAAGTGGTGGAAACGAAGGCATAATGGTGACGAAAGTGAGAGGTAATTAGGGAACAGCACGAATCCCAGGTGGCAGAGGAATGGAAGACTTGAAAGATGGGCATGGCTTAATTATTGGGGAATTTCCTTTCAACATAAAAAAGAGCCTTCCAGGCTGCGCGAGGGGGTTTTGAGGGAGAGGGAGGATATCAGGGGATACTGTTACCAGTTTCTTTGTTGTGGGTACAAGAGGTGACTTGGCCCACAGGACTCTTATGTGCAAGACCTTGGGCCCCTCTGGGTGATGAGGTTGGTCCCCATGCCCCTGGCCTCTTCCTGTCAGGCTCCTGCACTCAGAATGCCCCCATGACCCCACACAGATGCAGAAAGACCCAACAACAGGGTGAGCTCTGTGAGACAACACTTTGTTGAGATTCCCTTGGGACCAGGACTACACTGGCCAGGGGTCCGGGTTGGTGCCTAACATCAGACCTAGCTCATCGTGCTCTGCCCTAGAGCCCCTGTGAATGGTTTCCTGTTACTAGGGGAACCGAGGGGAGGAGCCTTTGATTTGGGTTCAGACAAGCTCAGCCTAGCCTTCTCTGTTGAGTCTCCAGCCTTCTCTGTAGGGCTCAGTGGTCTTTGCCTGGAGAGTGAGGAGGTAGACCAGTATCCGCTTAGGAACCTTCCAGACAGAACTCTTAGCTCCTTGCACTGGAATGGTTAGTTCACTTCTGAGCCTTATCCACGTTTGCCAGGAAGCATGCTGCTCTGCCTTGGTGGAGGTAGTGTCTCTCATCGTTGGGGCGTGGCCAAAGGGTTTATGATGTTGCAAGGGAGTGTGAGGTCTCTCAAACCCATTCTTCCTGCATGATGAGTCATCAGGGAGATCCCAGGAGAAGTGGGCAGCCTGTATTTGACTGTTCTTGAAGCGTGGGGCCTGCTGGGAAGTGCTGGCCTCTTCAGGTGGGGCTGGACTGGTAAAGGGTTTTTCTTAGACTGTTGACACACAGAATCCAGTGTGCTGAAGGTGGAAGGACTCAGACCAGGGGTCACAGACCCCAGGACACGGTGGAGACCACTACAGAGACCACGATCACATCAAGACAAAAGTCATCAATGCGCCTGTTGGACACAGCCTAGCCCCTGCGCCGAGCCCATTCTGACTCACCGCGCCCCCACGTTTGGTTGCAGAGGCTGTAAATCTTCACAGGGAGGGTTGCCATCTTTCCGCCTCTGATTTTGCTTATCAGGGCAACCCATAACACGCTGTGCCACCAGCTGTCGTGTCAGCCCATCCCTGGGACTCCAGTGGGTTTTCAGAAGCAGTTAATCACACGGGAGGAGATTGCCTGTCTTTCTCTCGCAGAGCAGCTGGTGGATTCAAACGTGTGCCTTTGGATGCCTCTGGAGTAAACAAACAAACAAACAAACCCCTGCAAAACTCAAACCTTTTGCTGTGGGATCAATTCTGACTCATCACAACTTTCCACTGGGTTTCTAAGGCTTTAAATTCCCCCCTTTTTTAAAATAGAAAGTTATAAATGTTCTTGTTGTTATTTATTTTTTAATCTCCTACTATGCAGAATTTTTTGTGTTTTGCTAAACAATAGGATGGCCACCATTGTTAAGTTTAACACGTTGCCGCACACTTTTAAATTGACGACTGTGCTTAGAAACACATTTTTCCCCTCTCTATGTATTACCGTCATTTGTGGCAACGTGTTAATAAGGAAAAGATAGATTTGTATGCTACACTATCACCTAAGAAACCGATGCAGGGCTAGAGAGTGATTGAATTGTATTTGTTTGTTTTTTTAAAAGAAAATTTTATTTTAATTGTGATTTTAACAAACATTTACAGAGAAATTAGATTTTCATTCATTCATGGCTATACATTTTACCCCTCTTCTTTCTTTCCCCCTCCCCAGTTCACGTTTTAAAAATGTTTTATTTTATTATTTTTTTGTGTTTATACTATCAAATCGGATCTGACTGGTACAGGAGGAGACTGCCTCTCCTTCTCCAGCAGAGCATCTGGTGGATTCAAAATGCGCACCTCTGCGATTACAGTCACCAGTTCACTTTAAAAAAAGAAAATAAATTGTTGTTGCACAATTAAGATAAGAATAGGTAGATAACGACCAACGTATTGGAACAGATGAAGAACTGTTTAAAAGGATCAGGCATTATACAACAGCCCAGAATAATTGCAAAGAGGACTAG
>NW_006399843.1:10010770-10026368 GCF_000299155.1 Elephantulus edwardii | reverse complement strand
GGGGGGGGGGGGGGGGGGCAAGGCTTTAGATCTTAATGGGAGGAGACGGTGCATCTTTTCCCGAAGGAGCAGCGGGAAATTTGAACTGCCAACCTTTTGGTTAGCAGCTCAACTCACATTATACTATGTCATCAGCACATTTTAAGTTTTCAGTATTTGTGGAATGAAGGAATTTAGGGGCAGATTCTACATCATGATGCTATTCTTGAAGTTGATGATTTGTGAAACTCATAGGAGCTATCCCTGGGGGGCATGAGGGGCCATCACCCCTCTTCTTAGTGGTGGAGTGCATGGGGTTTGGAAATAGTTAAAGTTTTGAGTACCTAGTTCTCTTATTTACCAGCTATGTCACCTTGGGCCTCACTAATTCATTTTTAAAATGAGTTTAGTGCTGTTCCTCTGCATAGAACTGAAGGGATCAAATGAGATAATTTATATAAAGTGTTTAATGCTGTGCCTAGCAAGTGCCAGTTATTATTATTCCCTGTGACAGCAAATGCTGGTGTGGTCAGTGATGTGTGGAGCTGAACGAGAGAGAGATGAGCTCCAGTGAAGGGGAGCGTGCTTGGCACCAATCAGGGCATTCATTGATCCATTCATCTCTTCATCCGTTTATTCAATCAAGAAAGATTTAGAGAGCACCACGTGCAGGCTCTGTTCTAGGCATCAGGGATGCAGCAGTAAATAAGTCAAAACCTCTCTCCTCAAGGAACTGTTGTTGTTAGGTGTTGTCAAATTGAATACCACTCATAGTGACCTTATGAACAAAACATCTGAACACTCTTATACGCTGTGTCATCCTCACACTTCCTGACACACAAGAGCCCATTGCAGCAGCAACCGTCTCAATCCACCTGACTGAGGGTCTTCCTCTCCTTTGCTTGACCCTCCACCCTTCCCAGGATTGTGTCCTTCTCCAAGCAATAGCCTCTCCTAGCAACATGCCTGAAGTATGTGAGGAGAAGCCTCATCATTCTTGCCTCCAAAGAGCATTCCGGCTGCACCCTCTAAAGACATATTTGTTTGTTCTTTCAGCCATCAATGGGATGTTCAGTGCTCTTCTCCAACACCACAGCTCAAAGGCATCAATTCTTCTGTCAACCTTATTCACTGTCCAGCTCTCAGCTGCATAGCAAGTGATCGGAAAGACTATGGCCTGAACCAGACACACCTTAGTCTTTAAACTGGCATCACTACTCCTCAATAATTTGGAGAGGTCCCTGGCTGCAGATTTTTCCAGTTTACTGTGTCTCCTTATTTCCTGACTGCTGGTACCAAGGGTGTTAATTGTGGATCAAAGCAGGAGAAAGTTTTTGACACTTTCAATCTCTTCTCCATCCATCATGATGTTGCCTATCAGTCCACTGGTAAGAATCTTTGTTTTCTTGACCCTGAGAACTAACCCTAACTCTTAAGGAACTAACCCTAGTGAAATCCAGTAGAATAACTTTATCATTCAATAAACACGATTGGAGCACCTGCCCATTGTCTGAAGTCATGTTTATCTGCCCTTTGTTTTCTGACAAATGTCTTTAACAGAATGGTCTAAGTTCACTTGGATTACACTAGGAAGAGAAGGGGAAATCAGTCCTTTGGGGTCAGGTTTGATGGGGGAATGGGAACTGGCTGTATCATGAGTCTGATCTGTTGCCAACGAGTTGGTTTCTGACTCACGGTGACCGCAGGTGTTACAAAGCAGATCTAGTCCAGAGGGTTTTCTTGGTCATAATCTTCACTGAATCAGACACTCGGCTTTCCTTCTGTGGTATCAGAACCACCAACCTTTTAGTTAGTAACCAAGTAACCACCCAGGAACCTAGTGGTAGTGATAGCATCAGGAGTGGTCCCTGCCTGGCTGGAGATTTTAGAAGACAATTAGTGCCCAGGTTGATTCTGATGAAAATATTCAAGCCAAGAATTCCTCTGGACACCATTCCCCTTTCCTCCTGGCCCTGTACTATTACCCACCTGAGAGGCTTCTGCCAAGATACCCAGTGTGGCTGTGGTCTGGCTGACTCCAAATTTTGCCCAATTCTTGACTGCATCTGGCCTTCCGTCTTGCTGCAGCTTTGGGTTCAGAAAGCAGCAGATGCAGCCTCGTGTAAACAGCCCTCTCCCAAGGGGTAGGGGCGATTCAAAACTAGTAGAATTGTTAAAAATGCTGATGTGGCTAACTTTTCGGTCTTGTCTGCCAAGATGGTTAATGGTTGGCTTAGAGACTGTGGGAGGCCACATAGTGGCACGCCCATCAGCCAAGATCGGCAAGCCTCTGGGTACAAAGGTCTGACCTGGGTGTGGGGACACACAAAGCTCATCTCTAGCTTGACTAGGTCAGAGAGCTAACCACCTGGTCTTAGAACTTACTTTCTTCATCCTTGAATCTGCGCCTTTTCTGTGGCCCATTCTTTACTACCCCACTTCCTTCTCCTGCGGGCAAAATCTTCGATGAGGCAAGGAAGCATCCAGAGATGCTGGAAGGAATACAGAGTCACTGTACCAAAAAGAACTGGTCTGCATGGAACCATTTCAGGATGTAGCACATGATCAAGAACCAACAGAACAGAAGAAAGACATCCAAGTTGTCCTGAAGGCATTGGAAACAAAACCAAAAGCAAACACAAAACCCAAACAAAAAAGCAAAACGAAAACAAAAACAAAAAACAAAACAAAACAAAACAAAAATACCTCCAAAGGCTCAGGAGTTGATGGAATATCATTTGAACTCTTTGCTCATTAGTCTCTTCCAACAAATATGGAAGACACCTACCTGGCCAGGTGCCTGGAAGAGATCCATATGTGTTCCCATTACCAAAAAAGATGATCCAACAGACTGCAGAAATTATAGCATATCATGGTGTGTCAAATGCCATAATGGTTACCCGTGGTGGACAGTATTTGGTGGAACTCCCAGATTAAGATAGGCTTGGAAACAGAAGTGGCATCCACTTCCTAAACAGCATGTCTCTGGAAACTCTATGAACTTAGAGAAATGGCGATAGTTACAGAACAGGGTTCAGGACTTTTGTTCTTTGGGTCACCCTGATTTGTGCTTGACTTGACGGCACTTCACAACAACAACATCACTGGATCACATGTATGTTAAATCTTGCTGAAGTTTATTAAAAAATTGATGGAACAGTGTATCAACAGGGAACTGCCAGACATTCAAGCTGGATTCAAAAGAGGCTGTGGCATCAGGGATATCATTGCTAATCTCAGAGGGGTTTTGGCTGAAAGCAGAGAGTACCAGAAGGATGTTTCATTGTCTTTTATTGACTATGAAAAGGAATTTGGCCATGTGAATCATAACAAACTATGACTAACATTGAGAAGAATGGGAATCTCTGAACACTTAATTATATTCCTGTGAAACCTATACCTAGATCAAGAAGCAGTTGTCTGAGTGGAACAAGGGAATGCTGCATGGTTTAAAATCAGGAAAGGTGTGTTTCAGTGTTGTATTCATTTGACATACCTATTCAATCTGTAAGCTGAGCAAATACAAGAAGTTAGACTGTATGAAGAAGAATGTGGTATTAGGATTGGAAGAAGCAACAGGCATAATGCAGATGACACAACCCTGCATTAGCAACAGGCATCATGCAGATGACACAACCTTGCTTGCAGAAAGTGAAGAATACTTGAAGTGCTGACTGAAGAAGATCAAAGACTACAGCCTTCAATATGGATTACATGTCAATCTCAAGAAAACAAAAGTCTTCACTACTGGACCAATAGGCGACATCATGATAGATGGAGAAAAGGTTGAAATTATCAATGACATTGTTTTACTTGGATCCTCAAACAACAGTAGCAGCTAAGAATTTAAAAGACATGATGCATTGAGTAAATCTGCTTTCAAGGATCTGTCCAAGGTGATAAGGGGTAAGGATGTCAGTTTAAAGACTAAGGTGCACTGGATCCAAGCCATAGTTTTTTCAATTGCTTCTTGTGCATCTGGAAGTCAGACAATGAATAAAGAAGACTGAAGAAGACGAATGATTTTGGATTGTGATATTGGTAAAGAGTATTAAATATCCTGTACACTGCCAAAAGAGTAAGCAGATCTGGCTTGATAGAAGTGTAACCAGAATGCTACTTAGAGGTAAGGTAATGAAACTTCATCTCTTGTACTTTGGACACATTTTCAGGAGGAACCAGTCCTTGGGGAGAGATCATGCTGGGAATGGTAGAGGGTCAGAGAAATGGAGGAAGACCCTCAGTGAGGCGGATTGACTTGGTGACTGCAGCAGTGGGCTTCAGCAGGACCACTATTAGGGAGGTGTAGGATAGAGCAAGGCTCAGATGGTGTTCATAGGTCCCTGTGAGTCATAGTCAATACCTTGACAGCACCTAACCTTAACAATAGCCCTTCCACTTCTCAAGCTTAGCCAAATCCTGCTCAGAGAAACACTGGAGTAAAAATGCAAAACAGAACAGCAAACACACAGGCTCTGGAGTCAGGTGAACCCAAGTGTCAGTCTCAGCTCTGACATTTTTCTGTGTGTGTGAACTTGGGCAGGTTGCTTAATGCCCAGAGGTGAGAGGACCATGAATGCTGATATAAGGATCACAGGTGATGTAGGCAGTGCCTCTGGCACATGGCGAGGTTTTCAGCACTAGCCTTTTTTTCTTCTTGGTATAGGTTGGGTATGCATACCCCATTTTAAATACCACTAAATTAATGTTGGTGGCACAGTGATTGTGTGATGGATGATGGACTACCAGCTGGAAAGCTATCAATTTAAACCCACTCCAGGGCATCTTGGAAGCCTGGCCTGGCAATCAGCTTCTCAGAAGTCACAGTCTTGAGAACCTTATAGTGCAGCTTCTATATTGCGCACCTGGACTCTCCATGGATTTGCATAGACTTGGTGGCAACCTCTACCACTAGTAACACTAACTCTCAGGTTGGAAGTTCAAGTCTACTAAGAGACATTTGGCCTGACAATCTATTTCTAAAACTCTATGGGTTGACCATGAGCTTATGTTAACTCTTAAGGGGAAGTGCATTGGTAGTAAGAAGGCCATCTCCTCTAAGAGGTCGCCCAGTCTTCATCCTCTTTCATCCTTTCTAGCCCTGGGATGCTCCGTAGGCCTTTGGCCCTTGGCCTTGGCCTTCTGCAAGGCCAACTGCGGTGAGGAAGCAGGAGCGTGGGAGCACTTGGTGATTGGCAAATGGTAGGCAGGCATCGCCTGGGTGAGGGGTTACCCAGGGACAGTTGGCTGTCCAGCTGGTATCCAGGCTGGCTGCAGGGTGGGCATGGGTGGGGTCTGCAGCCACATTTCTGACTTGTCTCCCCCCCTCCGACTGGGGCTTCCATCTCCTCCTCCTTGACCTTGTTTCTCGTTGGCTCAGCCTCGTCCTCCTAATGAGCTGAGCCAGCCGCTTGGCGGCCCCTTCTCCTTGTGCTGACTCAGCCCGTAGCTCCCGCTTCCTTTGCCCTTGTTTGAAAATGCCAAGTTAATTGCTCTCCAGCTTCAGGCTGCCCTGGTAAGGGGCATGCCCCTCTTTCCTCTGTCCTTCCCCATGCCCTGAGACGGGGACAGGGCAGCACTCTGCAGCCCAAGATCAGCCCTCTGTGAAAAGGGCAGTGTGGGGACTGTGGACAGGGGCAGGGGAACTATGTTCTTATGGGGAGAAATGAGAGAACAGGGGAACTGGGTGGGGAGGCAGAGGCCAGCACCACTGAGCCTGGGCTCTAGCTCTCCAGGCTCTTGGGGTTCTGAGATGCACCACTGTCTGTATGTCCTGGATGGGTGGCAGACTGTGAGCACTGGGGAAGGCCTCTCACATGTGTGTCAGAGGCAGTGGGCAGGAAGAGGTTCATGAAGCTGGTAGGGAGACCTCAGGCTTTGGGCAGATAGGAAGAGGGAGGGAGGGAGGGAGGAAAGAAATAAGGGGCTCTAGACACGCTTGTCTGGGGGGTGCTCACCGCTATTGCAGTTGTGTTGATTCTGAACCATACTGAGTCTCCCTGGAGTTTCTGAGGAGCTGCAAATCATAAAGGCAAGAAGCTGAGACCACGCTCATTCTCTCTGAGTCACTTGTGGATTTGAACTCCCGGAGGTAGGCAGCCTTTGGGCTAACAGTGCAACTTGCTATGGGCTATGTTACCAACTATTAGCGTGACAGTCAAATTATTTAGCAACTAGTGAGATGCCAGCTCTGACAACCTGGAGTGGACTTGAGGCCAGACAAGGAGTTGGGGAAGTGTCCTGGAGGACTCCACGCTGTGCTGACTTAGCCTTCTGGTTTCTGGGGTGGTGGAGAAAGAAGACCAGGGCATGGTGGATGTTTACCAACTGGTATGAAGTGTCTCAGAGTTTTAACAACAGCTCCCCAGCCAAAGAGATCATTCTGCTTTGCTCACTGATGCCGCCTAAGTTCCAAGCCTGGGTCTGACACTGGGCTGGGCTCCAGGCTTTGAAGAGTAGGTGGAAAAAGCCAGTGGTGAGTGCAGGCCAAGGGTAGGGTCCCACCTCGGAGATGCCACACGGAGGCTCTGCCAGGCAGCTTGGGACAATGCTGGACCAGGGCCTTTGGGAGAGTTTTGTGGGCATGATCTGGGTCAAGGGCACATGAGGGCCCCTTCTTTTGAGGCCTTGTATTTTGGGGTTCTCCTTGTGGGGTTTCAGATGCTGGTGCTTAGAGATAGGCAGCTCTTGGGAGGGGCCCTGAGGAACCAGAGATGCTAAACTCAAATTCAATATTTGTTATTACTATGACAAAAAAAGAGGAGGAAGGAAGAGAACGGATTAGAAAGGAGGCTCTAATCCCTGGTGATCATCACGGTAGACTGATGAGAGAATTTTCTCTGGTGAGAAGGAGGGGCTGGGCCCCACTGCGCTGCTGTGACAGAGGCGCTTGTGGACGCCCTGTGGGTTCCAGCGTCCTTGAAATGTCCTGGGTGAGAGGATGAGCCTTCTTGTCTCCCCCTGGACCCCTGCCCCCCACATCTCGCTGTCTGCACAGGCCTGCAGGGTTTGGGGGATGGGGCTCGTTGGACAAGGAGAGAGAAAGGCAGGGATTGGAAGAACACAAGACTGAACCTGGGGCCTTCCTTTCGCTTTGTCCTGTCTGAAGCCTCCCTTCCAGTTCTTTTATCCACATAAGTGACATTTTTTGATCACCTAGCATTTCTCAAACCAGAGATTTGCAGTAGGAAAGGGAAGAAGCCGGGAGGGAGGGGCACAGGGAGAGAGCTGCTGGTTAAGATCAGTGAAGACTGGTTCCCTTTGAAGGGACCTCAACTCATACAGGCCCTTCTGCTCGGAGGAGAACTGTGCTTCAGAGGGTTTTCAGTGCCAATCGCCAGGCCTTTCTTCCCAGGCACCCCTGGGTGGACACGAGCCTCCAAGGTTAGTCTGGAACCATAAGAATCAGTCAGAGACTAAAAATTGTTCCCAGAGGAGCTCTGGGAACCTGATGGCCCAAGGACATCTGTTGCCCTCAAGGCCCCCACAGAGTCCAGGCCCCCACAGGGCCAGGTGGGGCAGCGAAGGCAGAGCAGACCCTCCAGGCTCCCTCCGCAGGCCAATCTGGTGCAGGCCATCACGTGTGCCTCCCTTCCCTCTGTGGGTCTCCAGCCAGCCCGCCGGGTTGATGAATTAGCCCCATAGATATTCCGTCGGGAAAGCAAACACATATCATATATATCTTTGACAAGTTATTATTCTCCCTTATCAGAATTCTGGTGCATCCTGCATCCGCCATTCCTCACCGTGCACCCGCCCTGCCCAGGCCCCAGCCTGCTCGGCCTTGTCCCTGCCAGTGTCTCTGCGTGACAGGGTGAGCATGTGCAGTCCCTGTCCTGTCAGGCCTGGCCCAGAGCAGGAGCCAGAAGAGGCTGGGCACAGCCTGGCTGAGGAGCCTGGTGGCTGTTGAGACCTTTGACTTGCTCACCAGGCTCAGGAGCCTGTGTGCTTGGCCCGTTTCACCGGGCATTCCCACCTCCTCAGAGGTCGATCCCTATGAATGAGACCTAGGAACGTAAATGGAGCATTTGGAAAGGCTAATGCATTTAGCCTCGGAGTGGGAGAGCGGAAGACTGCTGTGACTCAGAGCGGGGCAGCCTGGGAATCAGCCTGGGTCTAAGGTGGGGTGTTGGGGGAAAGCGCTGCTTCACCTGGGCCTGGGCTGGTAGGTGGGGCCCTGGCTCTAACACTTCCTTCCACCCAGTGGTCACCCACTAGGTGCAGAGAGAAACTAAAAGGTTCTACTGTGGTGTTAAGGAGCTCTGATGACATAATAAAAATTCATTCCAAGCTGTGCTGATAAACCAAAAGTTCAAAGTCACCATCTACTGGTATGAGAGCACAGTGTCCTCTTGTAAAGATATCCGGCCTTGGAAACTCAGTGGAAGGCTCCTTTGAGTTGGGCTCTACTCACAGAAGTAGGTTTGCAGCCATGCTATCTGAGAACTAACACTTCTCTGTCAATATTTGCAGAGGATGGAAGCCTTTCCTTCACCCACTCCAAGTGCAATCTGGGTACTTCCTCTTTCCTCCGGGGACTCAACTGCCTAGGTGGTTCCTGGCCAAGCTCTCACTGCACCTCAGCATGGACTGGACCATGGAGAGGGTGGGGATAAAGGAGCAGGGGCCTCCTGTGGCAGAGTCCTCAGGGGTGCGTGGCACAGGCAGAGAGTGCAGGTGGGCACTGCAGGCATATATAGCATAGTCTCCATGCTCAGGGGTATGATAACGGGGCACAGGCTGGGACAGAAGGAGTAAAAGCTCTAAAAAGTCTCAGACTCCAGAAAACATTCCAGTATGCTGAGTGGCAAGAAGAGCTGTGGCAGCCTAGTCAGTAGGGAGTTGTGCTGCCAACCCCAAAACAGGCGGTTTGAATCCATCATCTGCTCCAAGGGGAGAAAGGTCTTTCACATTGCTGAGTTGCAACTGACTGACTGTCCAAGGCTATAAATGGCACAGGAGGAGATTGCACGTCTTTCTTCTGCTGGAGCATCTGGTGGATTGGAATCACCAGAGAGAGGTGACTTTTGGGTAAGTAGTTCATCTCCCTACAGACAACTCCACCAGAGCTCGGGGTGCCCTGATAGCTGGCAGGAAATTGGTGGAGAGGCTGTAGGCTCAAGAGAGATATGGAAGAATCCCAGAAGTGGTGGGTGCTTGAGTGGGTGGGACTCAGTGTAGAAATCCCCCCCGTGTGGGGAGATTTGATTCCCAGTAAGGGCATCGCACACACAGCCACCATCTGTCATTGGAGACTTGCATTTGCAATGATGCTGAACAGGCTACAGATGAATTCCTAGACCAAGATGGATGAGAAAGAAAGGCTTGCTGATTTGCTTATAAAAATCAGCTAGTGTGTGAGTGTGTGGGTGTTGTTGTTAGGTGCCATTGAGTCAAGAATGATTCATAAAGAACCTATGAACAAAAATCTGAACCCTTTAAGAAGAAAAAAGAAAAGAATGAATTTTGTATCTGTATTGGGATTGTGTCGAACCTTTGAATTGCTTTTGGTAGGATTGTCATTTTAACAATGTTTAATCCTCCTATTCATGAACAAAATAAATACTTTTAATTATAAAAAAAACATCTGAACCCTGTTCTATCCTGAGCCATCCTCACACTTTCTGACACACAAGAGCCCACTGCATCAGTCACCGTGTCAATCCATCTGGTTGAGGGTCTTCCTCTCCTTCACTGACGCCCCACCCTTCCCAGCATCACATCCCTCTCCAAGGAATAGCCCCCCTAGGAACATGCTCGAAATATGTGAGGCAAAGCCTCCTCATTCTTGTCTTCAAAGAGCATTCTGGTTGCACCCTCTCCAAGACATATCTGTTTATTCTCTTGGCCATCCATGGGGTGTTCAGTGCTCTTCTCCAACACCACATTCCTATGTATGAATGAATGAAAATCCAACTTTTCTGTAAACTTTTGTTAAAATCACCATATAAAAAATTACCAGTGAAAAGCCCATGGAACACAATAGTCTGATCTGTACCTGGTGATAGGGCGATGCTGGACCGGCTCACATTTTGTGTCATTGTGCACGAGGCCACCATGAGCTCAGGGCACCTGACTGTCGCTGACAGTGAGCTTTTAGAGGACAGGAGTGGGCTTGAGTGTGGAAGGAGGGGGAAGGCTCGCTTGGGTGAAATTCAGGGTAAGCTGCAGACATTTGCCTGGGGTTCTGGTGGTGGTTCTAGGGCCAGAGCCCTAACCTCCAGAAACATTTCCCCTGACTTCTAATTCTACCCTAATTCTAAGACTTCTAATTCTCCCTGCACACATAGTTGAGGGGCTGGAAGGAAAGGGAGGTGGAAAGGTGAGCAGGGCCTGATGTGGCCTGGCTTTGGGAGGCAACAGCATTCAGCCTGCTTAGCTCCAGCACTTGGATAGTGCCAGGTGCTACTATAATGGTTGTGTCCTTTCCAGGCAGGCTCCAGTTTCAGTGTGGAATGAGGACCCTGTCTGTGAATAGGGCCTGGGTGGGTATAGATGTACTGGCTGCAGTTAGCCTCATAGTCACTAGAGGACAGCACGAGCCTGTGTTTTTCTTCGTTCAGCCGCGCTGGGATGCAGAGATTGGGTGGGGAGGTGACTGGTGTTGGGATTGTTTGTGTTGGGAATGTGAGCAGTTTTGGCCTCTATGGAAGTGGCGGTGGGGGTGGAGGCATCCTGCCTGGACCCTGAGTGCGTCAATTCCCAGTTGGAGAAGAAAAATCTGGAAATTCTGAAGCCGTGGAGAAAGGCATTTTGTTTAAACATACAGTATTTACCACACTTATTTTCATTCCTTTAACAGAAAAGGGTTATATGAATGTTACGACTGTTAAAAGGCATTGTAGAACACTGTCTCCCTCTCTCTCTCTGTAAATACGTGTAGCCACCAGATTACCTGGTTAGAATCAGCCCTACTATGTGACTGTGTGCAAGTTAAATGGCACTGCAAAGCCTCAGTGCCCCTTCTGAAGTAGGCGGTTCTGCAACTACATTGATTTAGTTGGAAGATAAGGGGTGTTGGTGGTTCAGTGGTTGAACACATGGCTTGTAATAGCAAGGTTGGTGGTTCAAATCCACCCAGTAGTTCTGTGGAATAAAGCCTGGTGATTTGCTTATGTAAAGATTGCAGTCAAGAGAGCTGTATAGACGTGCTCTGAGTTGTCACCCGGGGTGACTATGAATCAGAATGGACTCAGTGGCATTTCACACAAACACCAATAGCAGTGAGAAGGGTAAAGAATGCAATGTAAAGTGAGAATACAATTTTCATTCCATTAATGTTTTAAAGTCCTCCCCACTTCTCCAAATAAGTAAATAATTAGAAAATATCCCCTGCCCTTGAAATTTTGTAGATCTTCGTACAGAAAGAAAGGAGCTCTGATGTGACAGTCTTAGGGAGAGGTGCTGTTAGCCCAAAGGTGATGCCCCTCTAGGGACTGAAATCTTCCAGGGGCTCCAAAGGACACTTCTCCTCTCATGGTGTTTACGGCCTCTGAAAACCCACTGGAGGGTCTATGAGTCAGCTCAGACTTGAAGACAATGAGTGTTTGATACAGAACAGATTGAGAGCCTTAGTTTGTGTCTTTGTCATGTCACTTGTCTAGTCATGGACCTTCTGGTGCTCCCTCTGATGGGTGGCTCTCCACTCCAATCTGAGCGTGCACTAGACTCACCAGGGATCTGTAAGCCTCACCAGTGCCTGAGTCTTCCCAGAATCCCTGGGTGGGGCAGATGGTTAGGATGCTTGACTGTCAACCCCAACCAGAGGTGCCTCAGAAGAAAGGCCTTCTGGTCATGCCAGGAAGTGCAAACATTGAGTGCCAATGGAGCACCATTCTGTCCTGACACACCCCGGGTGGTTATGAGATTTGCAGCTCCACAGCCGCTGCTGCTACCTTGAGTCTCATCTACAGAGGTTATGATTAGCTTGTCCTGGGCTGGGGCCCGGGCACCAGGTGGATTCCAGGAGATCTGGGTCAAGAAGCACTGCCTGCAATGTTCCCTCCAGGGTGAGAGATGCTGACGCCAGCCCCCACCTGGGGCCTCGCAGAGTTCTGTATGTCTTTAGGAAGCACGCTGGGAGCCTTCGTGACACAGTGTGTTGGGCTGCTAGCTGTAGGTTATCTGTCTGAATCCACCAGTTGCTCAGCAGAAGACAGACGTTTTCCTCTCATAAAGGATGAAAGCCTCGGAAACCAGAGGAGGGTCCCTGGGAGCTATAACTGACTCAGTGACAGTGGACAGAGAAGCTGGGCTGTGAGCAGCCTTTGCTTCCAGGCCTGGCTTGGTGATAAACTCTGTGAGTCTTTCTGTGAGCACAGTGCCTCTCTGGACCTCAGTTTCTTCATCTGTCAAATGGGAAGAGCAGCACCTATTGGACTTAGAGTCAGCCGACATGAAGATCAGATGATACTGTGATTGTGAATGTGCTTTGAAAGACGATGAAAGCGACATACCCAGAGACAGGCTTCTGGCTTCCAAGCACTGGATCCCACAAACAAACAAACAAACAAACAAACAAACAAACGTCACAGACAGGGAATAGAGTTGGGGCCAGACAATGCCCAGCCTCTTTCCAGCTCCCCCTTCCCAGAACAAGCTTCCACCCATCTCTCTTCACCTGGCTCAGGTTTGTCTCCTAGGTTTTGGGGTGTTGTGTGTCCCAGCTCCAGGTACATCACAGTTTATGTGAACGACACTCCCCGAAGCACAGCCATTGCACAGTGTGGAGGTCTCATGGGGACATATGGAGAGGGGACAGGGGTCTACGTGAAGATGCCCTTTGATTCCAGAGCAGGTGGGTTGCTGGAGGCTTGGCAAGAGGTGGGAGAGCAGGAATACGGGGGAGCAGGACCTCGTGTAACACTTGGACCAGGCGGGGCCCAAGGCCTTGTTTCCGTAATTGACAAGTGCCGGGTTGGCTCCCTCCCTGCCTTGTCAGCGCCCAGGGATCCACCAGGCAGGGGTGTGTGGGGGTGCAGGCCTGCTGCTGGCCAGGTGTGCATCCATATTTATCAGTGGTGAGTCCCCGGGAAGCAGCCGGATGCCAAG
Source organism: Elephantulus edwardii (assembly GCF_000299155.1). Taxonomy (NCBI): domain Eukaryota; kingdom Metazoa; phylum Chordata; class Mammalia; order Macroscelidea; family Macroscelididae; genus Elephantulus; species Elephantulus edwardii. Next base: position 10,013,339 of record NW_006399843.1, on the reverse strand, counting down.
AACACGGGCAATATGCTTGGGCCAGCTGCTGTACTCCTGGCCAGCCACAGAAAGGCGGGGGTCTGAAGGTCAGCCCAGCCAGCGGCACGAACCAGTGGTGCTGAGATGTGTGGTGTTTCCCATTTCCACAGTGTCAGCAGCATCCCCACGGTTGACTTCGAGCTACCAGTGTGGAGTCCAGGGCTCACTCAGTTCCTGGAAAATGACCCCCTTACAGGGAGAGGACGGAGGGTCTCCAGGAGAGGCCAGGGCCACCCTGAGGGTGGATGGGGGCTCAGCTGGATGGTGCTGCTGGATTAGATTGGAGTGTGTGTGTGTGTGTGTGTGTGTGTGTGTGTGTGTCTGTTTTCCTGGTGTAACCACTAAGGAGCGGTGATTGTAGACGCAGGAAGATGAGAGAAGGACTGGCAATGGAGGAGTCGCTGTGAGAGTTCTGTCATCCAGCCTGTGCCAGAAAGAGCCTCAAGATGACAGAATACCTAGCCCTTGACCTTCTTACCTGTTATCTCTACATCTGACTTTCACAGCAGCCCCGTGGGGTCCACGTTGTCATTATGTCTAAGATCAAAGAGACTGTATGATTGTCCCAAACACATGTTTTTTGCACGTATATGCGCCCATGCATTCACCCAAACAAGTTTTCTGGGTCCAGACCTGATTCTTCCCACCGTCCCTGAGGAACAGATGCTGTCCATCAGCACAGCCTCCCTGTGGCCTGGTGACCCTCTGTCTACAAGAGCGTAGAGCAAGGCATGGGTGGGGCCCGCGACTTCTGCTCTGTTAGCAGCTGCACAGAATGGCCCCTCTGCTTGAGGGAATGACCCTTAAGCAGCACCTTTATCTGAGTGCTGGCTACTCTCAGGCCACCTGATTTCCTCTCATAGAGGACTGAGACACTGCAGGCCTCCCCAGGGTTGCCCCCATAATTCAAGTTCAGTCCTTCCACCCTCCACCACCTTCTGGGAAATACTGTGTCTGAACAACGCCGGTCTCTCCTCCCCTTGCTGGGTACTGGTGACGAAGATGCTCCCAGGTATGGTCTTTCCTGTGGTTCCACTCCTGGAACAAGCTATATTCTTGACCCAGGACAAGATGCAGATGGAGGTATCTGCCTCAGGGCCTCTGGATCACTCAGGCTGGGCCCGCATGCTGAGGAGTCTACAGCTTGTCTGGGAGACCGACCAACAGATGGAGGAGAAGAAAGTTATCAAGGAAGAGAGACATAAAGACACCATTGTTAGAGAAACAGGGAAACACCAAGGTGGCAGAGTTGATATGAGCCAGACACTGGAAATTTTGATGGAAATTCTGTTTGGCTCCATTTTGTTAAGTGCCATTGAGTTGCCTGGAACTCATAGCCACCCTAGGTACAATAGCTCTGTCCCTGCCCTAACCCCTAAGCCAATCTCATGGTCTCTGACACATCTACCCCCCATGACCCCAGTTACTGTGTCCATCCATCTCATCCAGGCTCTTCCTCTCCTGCGCTGCCCCTCCACCTTTGGAAGCATGATGTCCTTCTCCAAGGACCAGTCCCCCTTGGGAACATGCCAAAAGTCATGTGAGACAGAGCCTCAAAATCCTTACCTCCAAGAAGCAGTTTGGTTTCACCCTCTCCAGGACAGACCTGTTAGTTCTCTTGACAGTCTATGGAAGGTTCAAGACTCTTCTCCAGCACCACAACTCAGGCATTGATTCTTCTTCTATCATCCTTAGTCATTACCCAGCTCTTTGCTGCAAAGTAATTGTGAAGACTACGGCTTGAATCAAGTGCACCTTAGTTTCTAGACTGACATCATTGCGATCCAGCACGCTGGCAAGGTCCCTGACAGTAGACTTCCCCGGTGCAATTTGTCTTTTGATTTCCTGATTCCTGGTGCCACGAATGTTGATTGTGGAAACTAGAAAGCTGAAATTGTTAACAATTTCAGTCTCTTTTCTGTAGAGTTGAGGAAATGGAAGCTCAGTGAGGTTAAGGACCTCCCCCAATGGCACACAGCTAAGTGAGGAGGTAAAGAGCCTTGATGGCATGGTGGTCATGGTCGGAACCCATCAAGGACTCTGTGGGAGGAGGATGAGGCAGTCTGTTTATGTGCAGATGGTTGCTTGTTGATGTTAGGAGTCTACTGTAACTCATAGTGACCCTAGGAACAAGAGAGTGGAGCCTCGTCCTATTCTGGGACACCCTCACAGTCTCCGCCATTCTTGAGTCTACAGTTCTGCTCTGTCGTGTCGGGTTGCTGTGGGTTGGGATCCTCTCAAGGGCAAGGAGTTTATTTTAGTGAGAGGTTAGGGCATGAATTTAGCCCTTTATATCTGGCTTCAAAGCACTTGCTCATTCTTATCACAGACCCAGGCCTCTTCCCTCCCCCTTTTTTTATTGGGGAAAACATATTGGGGGTACAAGGAGGTGAGGGTTGGGGGCAGAAGGGTGAGGATGGGCCAGGATGCAGCTGCAGAGCTACACAGTTTGGTCGGTGGGGGGAGCAGGTGAAGGAAATGATGAGGGTCCAGTGGGGACCAGATGCTACAGAGGAATGACAAGCATTAAACCAACTGTCTTACTGAT
>NW_006399843.1:9991383-10009264 GCF_000299155.1 Elephantulus edwardii | reverse complement strand
CGATCTTCACTGAGGGCCAGTCATCAACTGTTTAAGTGTTCAATTATCAATAAGCCAAAGCCTGTGGAAGGCCATAATGGCCCTACTTTAAGTGGTTTGCTGCTCCTGCAGCTCACCACGCTGTCTCTGCCTCCACCGCCATCTTGGATCTCCGAACTCCCAGACCCAGGCCTCTTAAGGAGAAGGAGGCGAGAGTGAGTGAAACAAGATGTTTGAAAGGTCACAGAGTGGGCAAGAGAGTTTTATCTGGGCGCATGGTGGCGCGACACACTCTTATTTTCTTGAAGTTAGACATTGTGATGTGACTTGCTCTCACTGATAAAATGTGAGTATGATTTTCAAGGATTCCTTGGAAAGAAGACTTAAAGACGTGGTGTGTGGTGAAACCAATGTTTGTTGCAGTACTACTCACAGTAGCCAAAATGTGAACACATTGTAAATGTCCATCAACAGATGAATTTATAAACAAAATGTGAATACACACACACCCACACACACACACACACACACGAATACTATGCAACCATAAAGAAGAAATGAAATATTAATGCATACTTCAACATGATTGAGCCTTGGAGACATTATGCCGAGTGGAATAAGTCAATCATGAAAGGAAAAATATTGGATGATTTCACTCGTGTGAAATATATAAAGCAGATAAGTATCAAGAGACCAAAATTTATGAGTCAGGAAATAAGGAGATACCATTCACTGGGAAAGTCTGCAGTTATGGACCTCTCCAAATTATTGAGGAATAATGATGTCACTTTGAAGACTAAGGTGCATTTGTTTCAGGCCATGGTCTTTCTGTTAACTTTCTGTTCATCTGGGAGCTGGACAGTGAATAAGGATGACAAAAGAAGAATTGATTTGAGCTGTGGTGTTGGAGAAGAGCACTGAACATCCCATGAATTACCAAAAAACCAGATATGTCTTGGAGAGGGTGCAGCCAGAATGCTCTTTATAGGTGAAGATGATGGGGTTTCATTTCACATACTTCAGGCATGTTGCTAGGAGAGGCTATTCTTTGGAGAGGAACATCATGCTGGCAAAAGCGAGGAAGACCCTTGACCAGGTGGATTGGTATGGTGACTGCCACAATGGGCTCTAGCGTGTCAGGAATTGTGAGGATGGAGCAGAATAGAACAGGGTTCAGATCTGGTGTTTATAGGATTGCTATGAGCTGTAGTTGACTTAATGGCACCTACCAACAACAACACTGGGGTGGTGGGGAAGGGAGAGAAGCAGGGAGCCCTTCCCTAGGGGCACTGAGTGTCTGCCTATGGTGAGGGGAAATAGCACCCTGAAGATCAGTAACAGTCCACAACATAGCTGATATGGAGCAAACTACTATTAGCCAAAAGGCTGGTGGTTCAGATGCATTCAGAGGTAATTGGGAGACAGGCCTGGTAATGCACTTCTGAAAGGTCCCAGCCTTAAAAACTCTACAAAGCAGCTGTACTCTCCTCATGTGGGGTCATCAAGAGTTGGAATGGATGGCAACTAGCAATAGCAACAGATTGGATGCGTGAAAAATGCTAAATTGGTAAATATGTTATATGAATTTCTATAACAATGAAACATACACATAAGCTATAATGTATGGTTAACCACGTTGCTATGGCAACTGACACACTGGAGGTGCTGGAGGCTCTGCCAGCCCGAGTCCTTGAGGGAGGGGGACCTAGGATATGTCCCTCCTCACTCGGTAGCATGATGCTGTGAACTGAGTTGGAACAGACCCCTAGCTGACCCTCTGGAAGGTCTTCAGAGGTGATTAGTCACATGGGAGGAGATTATCTACCTTTGTCCTGCAGAGCAGCTGATGGATTTGAACCGCATACCTTTGCCGGAGCAACTCCTTACCGATAGGCTACCAGAGCTCCCTACAGCGTGAGTAGGGCATCAATTTCCCTTGTTTTAGTTATTGAGATTTGGGGTTGTTTTTCTGTCACAGCGATCCAAGCTCATTCTGGTGGGTATCAAGATAGGCTCCTAGAAACGTGATGTGGATTGAAACAAAACCCACTAAAATATATATATATATATATATGTCTGGGGCTGGGCAGTGAGCTGCAAGAAAATGGTACTGGAGATTGGAAGGATGGTAATTTATTTAATTGGGTGGCAAATATTTATTAAAAATTGTCCAAGAGTCAGCTCGCATACCTTAGGAAATGGTAACTGTAGGTGAAAAGGGAGGAAAGCAGAATGCTAGCACATGCTTTCTTGTTGGCGGTGGTTGGCAAAGTATTATAAGAAAGAATGTGTTCAGAAAAGATTTGGCCAGTATGCAAGCAGAAATGAAAGGGAATCATTTCCAAAAATTCAGGGGCTTGAAATATTTGGAAATGTCACTCGATTTTGGGCTCCAAATAGGAAAACAAAATTGAAAAACGTTATCAAGGACAAAATCACTCACTCGACTGCCTTGAATGAGATCTGACTCGTGGCTGACACTCCAGTGGCTTCCTAAGGCTGTAAACTGCGCAGGAGGAGACTGCCCCTCTTTCTCCTGTGGGTTGGCTGGTGGGTTTGAACTGCCAGAGAGGTGCCATCTTTGGATGAGCAGTATATGCCCTGTGGACTACACAAGCTTCACTTAGAATTCAGTGTTGCGTCAAGGGCCAAAATAAGGTTATGGCTCTCACTCCCATTGCGGGAGACTCTGAATAGACTCCGATGTGTATAGTAAAGGCCCTTCAAGAACGTGGTGTGCAGTTACTCCTTTCAATAGGACAGATGCTTCAAGGGAAAGAGAATATGGCCATGGAAGTCCCAGCTTAGCATCCTAACCAGCTCTTTAGGTAGAGAGAGAAGATACAGGAGGAGAAGGCAGACATGTGACTTTGGGATCAATATTTCTAAAAGAAGAGTGTCACCCCCCCAAGACTATAGTCCTTTTACCCTTTAAGGCCACCCCTGCCACTCAGCTGTCAGTTAAACAACAGATAGGCCTAGCAGGTGAACAATAACAGCAGTGAGGTATGAACTAATCAAAGGACAACATTTGCCAGGGTAAACCTGAGAAGGCAGAAAGGATGAATGGAATAGTAAACATAGGGTAGAAGTGGGAAGAATGCTACATTGTGGGGCTTGGAGTCAAGGTCAAGAATCAAATGTGTATGAATTGTTGACTGGGGAAGCAATCTGTTCTGTAAATGTTCACTCAAATCACTGTAAGAAGTTTAAAGTGGGGACATGGTTAGTGGATTCTGCAGACTGATGATTTAGATGAAGAGTGGGAACTGTGCAGGGCTGTGCCGAGTGACCTTGAGGAGAGAAGTCTCACAGGAGGATGGGGACAAAACCCTGTCTAGAACAAGTTCCTGAGAGAGTGTGAGGCTAAAGTGAATGTGGGTAACTTTGTTCAGGTGGCTGACTTTCTTCTCAAAACAACCCAGTGAAATAGATTATCAGCCCCACTTTATAGGCTAGTGGTTGAAGATACTAAATCTCAGCTCAAGGCGCATGTGCACATGGCCTCACAGCTAAGGGCTTCTCCAAAGAGCTTCGGCATGATTCTTCCCTTGGTGCCACTTTTCCCTCTTGCCCCAGGTCCCAGGGTCTGTGGACTTGCCAGTTCCTGAACTTTGTCAGCATTTGTAATGTGCATTCATGCTTGGAAATGTAGAATGCCAGGGAAAGAGAGGGAGCTGTTCAAGGAATAGGATTGTTACAGTGTCTGCAACAATGCACTTGAGCCTGGCAGAGACTGTGAGGATGGCACAGGGTAGGCCAAGGTTTCCATGTGCTGTTCATAGGGGTGTTATGGTCTTAGTTGATTTACCAGTGCCCAAAAACAGAAACAACATATGTGCCTTGGTCAGACTCTTGGTTCAGAATTTAGCCTTCTAGTGTTCACAGCATCAGTTATTATTCTCCTTGGCCTCCCAACAATGTGAGTTATTACTTGTCTTTTCAATGTGTATAATTTTGTTTTGTTTCCCCTTTTACTTAAAAAAGAATTATATTGGTTTGCTTACAAAGTTTGTACACATTGTGTTTCACGCTACCCTTCATTCCCATTGTGTTTTATACAATCATTCCCATAATTATATTTTATAAAATTAATCAACATTGAACTATGCCCACTGTTACCCTGTCTTTGCAGATCCCCGCTGGATTCAACTTGCATAATTCTGTGATGATTGTCAGGAGTGATTCAGAGTCTTGTGAATTTCTCTGGACTTCTGGATGCTCCTTTATGGATTGTCCCTTATTGTTCCCCCTTTTGATGGTTCAGTCCTCAGACTTGGCCTTCATTAGCTAGTGCTGTAATGGAAATCCCTTAAGTGGGTGGCTTTGGCAACCAGATATTTATTTTCTCACAGTTTAAAGCCCAGGGCTTTTGAATTGAATCTGACTCGTAACCATCCAGCAAGATAGAGTAGAACTATTCCCTAGGGTTCCCAAAGCTATATTCTTTATGGAAGCGGATAGCAAATCTTTTTTTTCCAAAGGAGTGACTGGTGGTTTGAATCACTGACCTTTTGGTTAGTAACTGAGTCCTTAAGCACTTAACTGGTGACCAGCATTTTTTGGTCACAGCTGAGTGGGCTAGAATCTAGGGCACAGGCTCTCGGAGATGGCTTTTTATCCATTCTGGGGAAGATTCTTGTCTTAGTGTCTTTAGATCTGGTGTTCCTCAGCTCCTGGCTGATCTCCATGTGGCATCTCTTGTCCTGTGCTGTGTTTGCTCATCTGTGCCTAATCTACTCTTTTTGTTCCTCAGAAGTGATCAGGTTTAAGACACCTGTAACACTAACATGGCCTCCATAACATAGAGAGGAAACCCTACTCCTTGATAGGATCACACGCAGAGGTACGGGGGTTAGGATTTCAGAGCATTGTGGGGGAACACAATTCAATCTCTGTCTTTCTTCGTGACCTCATCCAGTCTTGTGGCTTTAAATACACCCACTTCGTGCAGCTCATTCCAGTGTTTACATCCTAACTCAAACCCCTCCTGATTCCTATAGCCAACTTCCTACTCAACATCTTCACTTGGATATCTCGTGGGCTTTGCAAATGTTATTTATACAAAACTTCTAATTTTTCCCCCCTAACGTTTCTTCCTACAGCCTTCCTACTTCAGGAAATGGCAGCTCCCAGGAAAAGCCCTTGAAGTCATCCTTGCCTGGCTCTGTGCTCACTGCCTCACTCTGCATCAGGAAATCATGCTGCCTCAACCTTCAAAACACACACAGACCAACTTGGTTTTGAAACCCAGCTACCTCTCAAAACTGTGTGACTGTATTAATTTTCTCTGGCTGCTAAAGCACATTCCCACAAACTTAGTGGTGCAAAACAAACAAAAAAAAGTTCTATAGTTCAGAGGTCTTGCATAGTTTGCACTCATTAAAATGAAGGCAAGTCTTCACTCCTGTGTGTAGGTTTGGGTAGGATCTGTTTTCTTACCATTTCCACCTTCCAGAGGCTGCCTGCACTCCTTGGTTTGTGGCCTCTTCTTCGGTCTTCAAAGCTAGCAAACATGGGTTGAGTTTTTGCCATACCATATTACTCTCACTTCCTCTGCTGCCCTTCTCCCCTCCCCCCCCCCCCCCCCCGATGATGTCTGTGATTACATTTGGAGACTCTGGGTAGTACAGATAGTTAAGTGCTTGGCTGTTGTTGTTAGGTGTCATCAAATTGATAGCAACTCGTAGTATTTCCACTTCCTAGGATGGGATCACATACAGAGGTACAAGGGTTAGGATTTCCAATGCATTTTTTTTGGAAGACAATTCATTATCTGTCTCTGACTTCCTAGGGTAACCTCATCCAATCATCATGTGGCTCACCCCAATGTTTATATTTCTAACTCAAACCCCTCCTGGTTTCTGTATTCAACAGCCTGCTAAACATCTTTACTTGGATACATAGTAGACTAGAGATATCTTGTATCTATAGAGTATCTTGTATGCCCAATGAATCTGAACTTTGCCCTATTCTGCACCATCCTCATTATATATGATTGAGTTCATTGTTCAAGTGACTGTGTCAGATCACCTTATTGGGGGTTGTTCTCTTTTACTGACCCTCCACCTTTTACCAGTATGATGACTTTTTCCAAGAACTGGCCTTTCCTGACAATATACCTAGAGTATGTGCAATAAGTTTTACCATCCTTGCCTCCAAGGAGCATCCAGTCTCTACTGCCTCTAAGATAGACTTGTGTGTTCTCTGGGCAGTCCATGGGATATTCAGTACTCTTCTCCAAAACTACAATTCAAACCCTTCAAGTCTTCTTCTGTTATCCGTATTCATAGCCTAACTTTCACATAGGATGCAATTGAGACTACTACGGCTTGGATTAAGTGCACTCTAGTCTTTACACTGGCAGTACTCTTTAGCACTTTAGAGAGGCCTTTGACAGCAGATTTACCTACGTGCAACATGACTTTTGATTTCTTGACTGCTGCTATCATGAATATGGATTGCGGATCCAAGTGAAATGAAATAACTGACAATTTCAATCTTTTCTCCATCGATTATGATGTTGCCTATTGGTTCAGAGCTGAGGATTTTGTTATCTTGAAGTTGAGATCCATATTGAAGACCTTTTATTTGGCCTTATTTTATAAGGCCTTATTTGGTCTTTTGTGGCAAGTTCTTCAAGCCCTCTTCACTTTCTGCAAGCAAGATTGTGTCATCTGTCTAACACAGGCTGTTGATGAGTCTTCCATTCTTCTTCATAGAGACTAGCTTCTCAAATTGTTTTCTCAGCATACAAACTGAATAGCAGGTTGTTGTTGTTGTTATGTGCCGTTGAGTCACTTGCGACTCATAGTGACCCTATGTACAACAGCCCTAAACTCTGCTCTGTCCTGTGCCAATCACACTGTCTCTGACACTCCCATCCCGATTAACCCAGGCACTTAATCAATCCACCTCATAGATGGCCTTCCCCTCTTGTGCTGCCCCTCCACCCTCCCAAGCATGATGTCCCTCTCCAAGGTCCGATCTCTCCTTACAACATGTCCAAAGTATGTTAGATGGAGCTGCCCAGTATAACCCTTTCCAGAATGAATCTGTTTGTTTTCCTAGCAGTCCATGGTACCCTCAATATTCTTCTCCAGCACCACAGCTCAAAGGCATCAATTCTTCTTCTATCTTCCTTAGTCATTGTCCAATTCTCTGATACATAACAAGTGATTGCAGAGACCATGGCTTGTATCAGATACACCTGAGTCTCGAGAGTGACACCATTGCTCTTCAGTACTTTGGAGAGGTCCCTAACAACAGACTTTCCCATTGCAATACATCTTTTAATTTCCTGGCTGCTGGTGCCAAGAGTGTTGACTGTGGAGCCAAGCAAACTAAAGTTGTGAACAATCTCAATCTCTTCACCGTCCATCCTAATGCTGCCAATCCATACTGAAGGCTGCAGTCCTTGACCCTCTGCAGCAAGCACTGCAGGTCCTCTTCAGTTTCAGCAAGCAGGGTTGTGTCATCTGCATAACGCAGATTGTTGATAAATTGTCCACCAATCTTGACCCCACATTTCTCCTCATAGAGCCCAGCCGCCTGGATAATCTGTTCTGCATACAGGTTGAAAAGGTAAGGAGACAGGACACGTCCCTGGCATACGCCCTTCCCAATTTTGAACCGTGCAGTATTTCCTTGCTCTGTTCTGACGACTGCCTCTTGGTCCAAGTATAGGTTTCGCATTAGCATGATCAAGTGTTCTGAGATTCCCATTCTTCTCAGAGTCAGCCACAGTTTGTTATGATCCACACAGTCAAATGCCTTTGCACAGTCAACGAAACACAGATATACATTCCTCTGGTATTCCCTGCTTTCAGCTAAGATCCATCTAACATCAGCTACAATATCCCTAGTACCACGACCCCTTCTAAACCCAGCCTGGACTTCTGGAAGTTATCTGCCGATGTTCTGTTCCAGTTGTTTTTGGATAATCTTTGGTAGAATCTTGCTTGCATGTGTGAAATCATTGAGATTGTTCTATAGTTTCCACACTCTGTTGGGTCACCCTTCTTTGTGATGGGAACAAATATAGATCTCTTCCAGTCAGTTGGCCAAGTGGTTGTTCTCCAGATTTCTTGGCACAAATTGGTGAGCACATCCAGGGCAGCATCTGTTAGCTGAAATATGTCAATTGGTATACCATCTATTCCTGGGGCCTTATTTTTTGCTATTTCCTTCAAAGCAGCCTGCACTTATTCCTTCATCACTACTCATATGCAAGTTCAAGCTGAAGCTGAGGAAAACGAAACAAAATCCATGGAACCAAAATGTGACTTTGAGTCTATCCAACCTGAATTTCAGAACCATCTCAGGAACAGGTTTGAGGCCTTGAACACTAATGACCAAAGACCAGATGAGTTGTGGGAGGATATCAAGGGTATCATCCAGGAAGAGGTCAAACAAACGATCATTGCAAAGACAGAAGAGGAAGAGAAGACCAAAATGGATGTCAGAAGAGACTCTGAATATTACACTGGAGTGCAGAGAAGCCAAAGCACAAGGAAGAATTTAAGATACTAAAGAGTTGAACAGAAGATTTCAAAAGGCAGCACGGTATGACAAAGTAAAATATTACAATGAAATGTGCAAGGAGTTGGAAACAAAATCAAAAGGGCTGAACTCGCTCAGCATTTCTTAAGCTCAAGGAACTGAAGAATAAATTCAAACCTCAAGTTGCTATAATCAAGGATGCTTTAGGCAGAATATTAAATGATCCAAGAAGTATTAAAAGACGATGGAAAGAATATACTGAGTCACTGTATTGAAAGGAATTGGCAGAAACAGAAGAATTTAATGAAACAACATATGAGCAAGAGCCTATGGTGATGAATAGCAGGTAGTGATGGTTAAATAGACTTTAAAGATTACTCCAACTGCTATGAGCAGTGAGCATCTGGAACCTAGGTTGACTTGGAAGGTCTTTGGATGGTGCAACTGAAAGATGACAGTCCACCTGCTGGTGCTGTGGAAGAAAAGATTGGTGATCTGCTTCTGTGATGATTATAGCCAAGTGAGTACTGTGGAACTTGGGTGGACACTGTGAGTTGGGAAGGACTTGATTGCAGGGGGTTTAGGAGGACTCATCTCTGGGTTCCACAGCCCGGCCAGGCTGGCCTGCCCACTCTGGGATGGAGGACCTCACCAGGCTGGACCGTGAGGTGTGAGCATTTAAGGTGGGCGTCCTGGTTCCCAGGATGTCCTCCTCTCTCACCTTCTTGCTCTTCACCAGCCTCCTCAGCTCTCTGACACCCAGCCCAGGACACCAGGCTGCTCCTCTCCAATTTCTTTTCTGTCTTTGGGCCTCACCACCCTTCCCTGGGCTACACTCAAACTTACCCTCGACCAGGCTCTGAAACAGCAACACTCAGAAACCTCAAACTCATTTCTGTCAATTCAGAACTGACTCACAGCTGACCATCCAGCAGGTTTCCTAGGCTGTAAATAACACAGGAAGAGACTGTCCATCTTTCTCCCAAGGAGTCACTTGTGGATTCAAAGTGCCTGGGAGCTGTGGCCTTTGGATTGGATGCACAACTACATTTGGACTGTGACATTAGAGCTCCCTGGTACAGCAAAACCTCGCCTATGCTTGACTAATGTCATGAGAAGGGAAGAGACAGGACTTTCTGCTCAGGTGAGTCAGTAGATAGGTGGCCACTAGACAGTGTTTCCTCTGTCCAGTATCTGCCCCTGTCACATGTTGGTGGGACCCAGGGGGGACGGATGCAGATCTATACTAGGTGACAGTGTGTGTGAGGTGGGGGCTATGCTATGCACCGGTGTGTCTTTTTTGGGTCCCCCTGGCATGTTGTTAAGCTTCTTTGACTCTAGATTGTGAAGGGGGTGCCCTCCCCACCTTGGGTGTTTGACTTTCACTTGTGTCTAGAAGGCAGCCTAGCAACCCCGTGGGAGGTGGTGGATCTGACTTTCGAGTCCTGTGCTCTGGAGTGAGATTCCCAGCTGTTGGTGGTGCAGCAATCTTTCCAAGACGCTGTTCTGAGTGCTTCTGAGCAAGGCAGGCTAGGAGGGGAAGGGATTTTATTTGTTGTTGCCCCTTCTCACTTTGTTCTCACAAGGGGAGGAAGGGTGGTTTGCACACTGTGAGTTACTACTGGTTGACCCTCATCATGGTGATACCAGTTACAGTGGGACAGAAATCAAAGTCCTCATTCTGTACCACCCCTTTGCATTGCATGTGTAAATGCGTGCAACACACTAACAACAGAGCCCAGTGCTGAGCAAGCATTGTTTGGTGGAGTTGACACTTGTGGCTCTGAGACGAGCATGGCCAGGGAAGCACAGGAACAAGTTCTGTGGAGTTTAAATCTCCTGAACCTCCGCACCTCCTCTCCCAGATGGAGTGCTGGACACACTGGTGAACTGTAAAAAAGAAGAAGCCAGGGGCCACCTTGGAGTTAGGAGCACAACTTCCTGCTGATTATGCCGCCAGAGCCCCTAGTGTTTTCTTAGTTGCAGGTACAGCCTTAAAGCTGTCACATTCCTGTCATAATCCAGCTCTCTTGACTTCTCAACCGGGTTCAAACAAACAAAGCAAACTAACATAATCTTAATTCCTCAGGGACAGCAATTCTTAGCATTTTAGCTTATACCTGTCCGGCTTTGTTTCTTGTGCACACAACACATATATACTATATACACTATGCTGTTGTTGTTATGTGCCATCCTGTCAGAACCGACTCATAGCTGATCTTTCAGTGAGTTTTCAGAGGCTGAAAATCACACAGAAGGACATTGCTCATCTTTCTCCCATGAAACAGCTGGTCGATTTGAACCGCCTGCCTTCGGGTTGGCAGTGTAACTCTTTACTGCTCGGCCATCTCCATAAACAATATATTTATCCTGTATTCTAGTTGCCATTCAATGGTAGTTTGTTACTGTGATGCTGGAAGCATCGAATACCAGAGGCTCATCTGTGGTGTGGTGGGCAGGTTTCAGCAGAACTTCTGGGCTAAGACAGACTAGAAATAAAGGATTGACTATTTGTTTCCAAAAATTAGCCAATGAGAACATTATGAATAGCAAGGGCACATGGTCAGACTCACTTCCTTTGAGAGGGTCAGTCACTAGAGGAGAACTTTGTGACTGGTGAAGAGAGGGCCAACAAGAGCGTAGGAGACCCTTGGTGAGATGGATTGGCATTAAACAGTTGTCATGATGGACTTGGATATGCTGGTGATTGTGAGGATGATTCAGGGTGGGGCTACATTGTGTTATGTTGTGTACATAAAGCCACCAAGAACAAGAAAACGAATTCATATTGCATATATTATCTTGTAACCTGCTTTCCCCATGAAAATGAGAATTGATCTTTGTGGCTTAGTTGTTGTTTTATGCTGTCTATGCACCAGACCCCTGCCTGGATAAAATCAACCTCCCTAACCCTTGGTACCAGCAGTGAGGAGATCAGAAGATGTATTGCACTGGGAGAGCCTGTAACCAGGGAACTATCCAAATTACTGAGGAACGGTGATGTCGGTTTGAGGACCATGGTGTGTCTGATTCAGGTCATGGTCTTTCTGATCACTAGCTATACATCTGAGAGCTGGATAGTGAATAAGGATGACAGAAGAAGAATTGATGCCTTTGAGTTGTGGTGTTAGAGAAGAGCACTGAATATTCCATGGATGCCCAAGAGAATAAACAAATATGTCTTGGAGAAAGTGCTCCTCGGAGGCAATGATTATAAAGCTTCAATTCACATGCTTTCAGCATGTTGTTAGGAGAGGCTATTCCTTGGAGAGGGACATCATGCCTGGAAAGGTGAAGGGTTGGCAAAAGAGAGGAAGACCCTTAATCAGGTGAATTGAGCCAGTGACTGCTGCAGTAGGCTCTAGGGTGTCAGGAAATGTGAGGATGAAGCAAGATAGGACAGGGTTCAGATCTGTTGTTCATAGGTTGTACTCAATGACACCTAACAACAACAACAACAACTAACAATGTCCCCTAATCTTACTTGTTAGTAGGATACTAACACTATCCCTGCCTATATACAGGTTCTATATGAGCACAATTAAGTGTTCTGGAATTCCCATTCTTTTCAGTAGGATCCATAATTTGCCAGTTTGGATTATCAGAGATAGTTTATGGGTAATAATTTCTTTTAGATAAATTCTTGGATTCAACTAAGAAAGATTCTGACTTTTGGTTTATGAAGTGGCTTCCAGGAAGGCTGTGGTCATTTGTAGTTGAAAGAGGTGATCTGTTAATTCACATCCTTGGCAGGACTGGGTTGCATCATGTTCTCTGGACTTCTTTTGATCCCAAGTTATATTATGAGGAAAATAAGTCTTGTCCTGGACAGTCAAGGCTGTTTCTCCCTGGGAGGAGTGGGTGAGCCTCCGTTTGAAGGGCCAAGCTCAGGTAGGGCGTTGGTAGTGAGAGGAGATGACTAGGAACTCATGGTGCTTAGAAGGAGGGCTAAGATCTCTCCCTTAGGTATCTCTTGTGGGTCGAATTCTGTTCTCAACTTGGCTGGGCCATGCTCTCAGCGGTTTGACAGTTATGTAATGAATGATGCAATCATCTCCTAGGATGTGGTGTGACAGGACTGGACCAATCATTTGAGGATTAGACTGGAATTCAGTGCTCTTACTTGAGGCACATTACTCTATTGTACATAGGGTTTTTAAAGGTCTGCTATTTCAGAAGTAGATGACCAATACAATGGACTGCCAGAAGAACAAATATGTCTGTCTTGGAGAGTGTGAAACCAAGTTTCTCAATGGAGGCAAGTATTTTTTTTTTAATTTGTTGTTGTTGTTGTTTTTATGTGCCATCGAGTCACTTGTGACTCATAGTACAACAACCCTAAACCCTGCTCTATCCTGTTCTAATCACACTGTCTCTGACTCTCCCATCCTGATTATCCCAGTCACTGAATCAATCCAACTCATAAAGGGCCTTCCCCTCCTGCACTGTCCCTCCACCCTCCCAAGCATGATGTCCCTCTCCAAGGACCGGTCTCTCCTTACGACATGTCCAAAGTATGTTAGACGGAGCCTCAGAATCCTTGCCTCCAAGGAGCCACCCAGTTTAACGCTTTCCAGGATGAATCTGTTTGTTTTCCTAACAGTCCATGGTATTCTCAATACTCTTCTCCAGCACCACAGCTCAAAGGCATCAATTCTCCTTCTATCCTCCTTGGTCATTGTCCAACTCTCTGATGCATAACAAGTGATTGTGAAGACCATGGCCTGTATCAGATGCACCTTAGTCTCCAGAGAGACACCATTGCTCTTCAGTACTTTGGAGAGGTCCCTAACATCAGACTTTCCCATGGCAATGTACCTTTTAATTTCCCGGCTGCTGGTGCCAAGAGTGTTGACTGTGGAGCCAAGCAAACTAAAGCTGTGAACAATCTCAATCTCTTCACCATTAATCCTGATGCTGCCAATTGGTCCAGTGGTGAGAATCTTTTTCTTCTTGACATTGAGCCTCAATCCATAATGAAAGCTGCAGTCTTTGACCCTCTGCAGCAAACACTTCAGGTCCTCCTCAGTTTCAGCAAGCTGGGTTGTGTCATCTGCATAATGCAGACTGTTGATAAATTGTCCACCAATCTTGACCCCACATTTCTCCTCATAGAGCCCAGCCTCCCAGATAATCTATTCTGCATACAGGTTGAAAAGGTATGGAGATAGGATGCATCTCTGGTGTTCGCCCTTCCCAATTTTGAACCATGCAGTGTTCCCTTGCTCTGTTCTGATGACTGCCTCCTGGTCCAAGTATAGGTTTCACATTAGCATGATCAAGTGTTCTGGGATTCCCATTCTTCTCAGAGTCAGCCACAGTTTGTTATGATCCACAGTCAAATGCCTTTGCATAGACAATAAAACACAAATATACATTCCTCTGGTATTCTCTGCTTTCAGCTAAGATCTCCCTAGTACCATGACCCCTTCTAAACCCAGCCTGGACTTCTGGAAGTTCTCTGCTGATGTGCTGTTCCAGTCGTTTTTGGATAATCTTGAGTAGACTCTTGCTTGCATGTGAAATCATTGAGATTGTTCTATAGTTTCCACACTCTGTTGGGTCACCTTTCTTTGGGATGGGAACAAATATAGATCTCTTCCAGTCAGTTGGCCAAGTGGTTGTTCTCCAGATTTCTTGGCACAACTTGGTGAGCACATCCAGGGCAGCATCTGTTAGCTGAAATATGTCAATTGGTATACCATCTATTCCTGGGGCCTTATTTTTTGCCATTTTCTTCAAAGCAGCCTGAACTTCTTTCATCACCATAGGCTCTTGCTCATATGTTGTTTCATGAAATTTATATTAGTTTATTTACAAAATTTGAATGCATTGTTTTTCAGACCGGATTCTTTGAATTTCTTTCACCCCTCATCAGATTGTACAACTCCCTCTCCATACATCCTCATCCCTCTGCTTCCATCCTCTCCCCCCCTTTGGATCTTCATACTTATTCTACAATAATGGTTTTATACAGTATTTGTCTTTGTGGGACTGAGTTAGTTCACTCAGCATAATGCTTTCCCATCCCTCCCAAGTTAGATAATAATTTACAAAATAATTGCTCCTGTGTGCTGCATAGTATTCCATTGTATGAATGTGCCATAGTTTCTCAATCCATTCTATTGGATATCTGGGCTGTTGCCATGTTCTGGAGGCAAGGATTTTTGAAGCAAGGATTTTTCAAGGCTCACATACTTTGGCAATGTGGCCAGGACGGACCAGTTCTTGGAGAAGGACATCATGGAAGGACAATTTTGAAGGGTGGAAGGACAATGGAGGCGAGGAAGACCTTGGATGAAATGGATTGACATGGTGACTGGGGCAATAGGATTATGTGTGTTGGAGGCAGTGGGACTGGCTCAGGACAGGGCTGATTTTGGAGCTATTGTACATAAGGCCACTGTGAGTTGCAGGTGACTTGATGGCACATAACAACAACAAGGTACAGCCCTGATACAATGTAAGTGAATTGCCTCTGCTGTGTGATCTGTATCACACAGACACAGAATTGAGTAGAAGCCAACAGAGAAGTGAATAAGAAGGAGGAATCTGACAGTTACAAAGAAAGCAGTCCTAGGAGCACAGTGCTCCTTTGGACCCAGGGTCCCTGTGGTGAGAATCTCATAGACTTGAGGAAGCCTGATACCCAAACACATGAGATTTTAAAGGAATATAGGGCCAACTGATGTCAAAATAGAGACATGGACCCCTTTTCTAGGGCCAAAAGTGAAAACAAAGCCTTCTCTTTAAGCTGGAGCTCTGAATTTGGACTTTTAGCTTCCTAAATGGAGCTCTGGTGATGTAGTGGTAAGGAGCTGAACTCCCAACCCAAAGGCATGCCATTCAAATCCACCAGCTGCTCTGCAGAAGAAAGATGGGCCGTCTCCTCCAGTGTGATCTACAGCTTCTAAAAACCTGGTGAAGGGTCAGCTATGAGTTGGTTGCAAATTGACAACACATAACAAGAAGCTTCCTCAGCTGGGAGAAAATAGTTTTTTTACCCCCCCCCCCCACTCATTTATGATGATTTTGTTATAGCAATACTAGTCAGTACCCGATCATTTTATTGGAGCTCTGGTTGTGGAGCCCATAGGTGTGACCACATGAGCATTAATTGGGCTTATGACGTGAGCTAACGGATTGCTAGAGATGGTCTGGGAGAAACGAGGATGAAGGCGGACAAAGGTGGACACCACCAGCCATCGACTCTGGGAACAGGAACAAAAGCAAATATTTGGAGGCTGGGATTGCTTAGTTTTCTCCTTGGAATCAGCCGACTTTTAGAGGCTGGGATTAATTTGAAGAAATTTACTAGCAGAGTTTGTGGCAGATAAAACAGTTTGCTTATTTCACACTTGTATGGCCACCTGCTAGGAACTGTTTGTTCAGTTTCAGATTCTTTAATTAAAATCAACATAAAACAGATTGAAAACATCCCAAGAAGGGGATGCTTGATTTGCTGGAGGATATTGCAGAAAGATGGAGCAAAGTGGTTCAAAAAGCGCTTCGTCATCGGGCAAGCAGGCGGCTAGGCCGCAGAGCTCGGGTGAACGGGGGTTCCAGTGTGCGCATGCCTGTGTGCTGGCGTCGGTGGGCTGCAGGCGTTCACGTGGGCTGCTTCCCATTTGGGGCATTTCCATGATGGTGGTGAGCTGGGGTGGAAAAGGGGGGGAAAAAGCAATCTACTCGTTCTGAAACCTCTTCACTTTAATCTTTTGGAAAAGGCCAACTTCACCTTTCGACTTACCACAAATATTGAGAGAGATTCTGTGCCTCAGGACTTGTGACTAATAGGCATTCCTTGACCTCAAGAAGCTCAGAGTCCAGTGAAGGAAGCAGAACAGTGAAATATTAACTACAACCCAGTGTGTGACAGGTGTGCGACAGGGAACACCCTGGTGCTGTGGGAGCCCAGGAATTCTCTTTCTGAGAATGGCTCACATGCTCAGCTGTTGGCAGAAAGGTTAGAATTTCAAGTTCACACAAAGATGCCTGAAGGAAAGCCTGGTGATCCGTTTCCAACTTCACAGACATTGAGAAGCCCAGGGAGCGCAGTTCTACTGTGATACGCTTGGATGGCAATCGTTGCTGTATACTGTCGAATGAGAACCAACTCAGAACCAACCCCTTCTAGTAGGTGCCAGAGGAAGTTAATAGCAATGAAGGAGTTTGCTTACCTCTCTCCTGAGGAGCAGCTGATGAATTCGAAGCCAGGTGCCTTTGGAGTGACAGATCAGCTCCTTACCATTTAGCGATAACCATGCTATTTTCTGTTTTTTATGGGAACCTAGATAAGAGGCAGCTGGCCCCGGACAGGGGAAGTGCAGATGGGCTCAGGTAGTCTTCTGAGAAGGGAATCCATCTCCCTGGACTGAGATGTAGTGATTGTATAGAAGCTTGTCAGGTTAGGATGATGCTTCAGTTACTCATTACTGCGCTATGCTGCGTAACTAACACTCACAGTTTGTCAGTGGCACAAAACAATAATAATTTCTTCAACTTGATCTCCTGAACGATCTGTTCTGCATATAGATTGAAAAGGCATGGAGATAGGATGCATAGTGGATGCAGTCCTATCCTGATTTTGAACCATGCAGTGTTTTCTTGCTGTCTTCTGACCGCTACTTCCTGATCCAACTATAGATTTCACATGAACACCGTTAAGTGTTCTTAAGTGGGATTCTCATTCTTTTCAAGGTTAGCCACAATTTGTTGTGATCCACATAGTCAAATGCCTTTGCACAGCCAATGAAACACAGAGAGATATTCCTCTGATACTCTCTGCTTTCAGCTAAGATCCATCTGATGTTAGTTATGACGTCTTTACTGCCATGGCCTCTTGTAAACTCACCTTGCACTTCTGGCAGTTCTCTGTCAATGTACCATTCCGGTCATTTTTGGATAATCTTCAGCAGAATATTGCTTATGTGTGATATTAGTGCTGTTGTTGTTGATTTCCTTGAGTCGAGCATGACTCATAGCGACCCTATACATAAAAGTCCTGAAGCCTCTCTACAACTATCAACATTTATCAAAGTTCGTAGAGTTTCCGGAGGCATGTTATTTAGGAAGTGGATGCCACTCCTGCTTCCAAAGATATTAGTGATAGTGTTTAATAATAACCACACTCTATCAGATCACCTTATTTTTATTTTATTTTTTATAATAAAATAAATTTTTAATAGTCTAGCACATCAAGTTTATACAAAGGGGGAAATAAAACTGTATGTAATGTCACTTTGATACATGGAGAGAGAAGGAAATACGTGAGCACATTAATAGTAGATGATTTATTTTTTAAAAAATAATTTTACTTTCGGCTTTCGGCTCGGAGGAGGCCTCGGTGCACCTTTCTTTGGTCGTCCTGCATCCGGGTTCATCCGACACCAGCCGCCTC
>NW_006399843.1:9983917-9991003 GCF_000299155.1 Elephantulus edwardii | reverse complement strand
GAACTCTCTGGAACTATTAATGAGATCCTGGGAACTGCCCAATCTGTGGGCTGCAATGTTGATGGCCGTCACCCTCATGACATCATAGAAGACATCAACAGTGGTGCTGTGGAATGCCCAGCTAGCTAAGGAACTACAGATGAAAATATTTCAATAAAGGATTATTTGTTAACCAATGAAAAAACATAATTTTAATGAGCATTTACAGAGATTTTGGTTTTCCATTCATTCATTGCTGCATTTCTCTCCCTGCCCAGCCCTCCCCCTATTTAATTTTTTTAATGGGAAACAAATATAGATCTCTTTCAGTCAGTTTGACCAGGTAATTATCCTCCAGATTTCTTGGCACAACCTGGTGAGCGGGTCCAGAGCTACATTCTCTTTGTTGTAATATATCAATTGATATTCAATATTATAGCAACATGCAAATCTCCAGCTCCTCATTATAACTTTGACACATAACCCAGATATCCCTCATGGATGGCCAGGATTCTGCCTCTGAACCATGAATGCCCTCTATCAGGGACATATGCCTCACTGATTTAGTGGGATGGCATATTCCATATCTTTAGAATCTTAGCAGTTAATGCAGTCCTCCACAGATGGACTGATGTCATGAGGGGATGTCATGGGCTAAAGCCACAGCAGGCACTGGAAAGGCTTGGAGCCCTGAGAACTACCTGGTAAGGTGGGGTCTACAAGCCTTAAAGGATCCTGTAAAGTTCCAAAAGAGCAAAGGAAGAAGGTCTTGGCTATTGGCAAAGTCTTTGGATTTTACACCAGGCCAATGAGGAGACAGGCAAGTCTGAGATGTGCTGTTGCCAGATTCTGCCTTAGAGCCATCACCTTGGCTCCAGATGCAGAACATAGGGAAGAAGACAGAGTGCGAGCATCTGAGACCAGTTGGAGGCTTTGAGCAACCAGGGCTCCTGGGAGTTGATTTCAGGATCAGGAGACTCAAGTGGTGAGCCTTCTGCTCTTATGAGGATTGCTCTAAATGCTTACTGATCTTTAACTCCAGGCTTGCCAGCACATAGCCAACACCTCACTGCTGCCAAGACAAACGGGATTGGCTGAGCTTGCCTAGCCAGAAGAGGCTTTCAAGTCTCATCTTACTTTGGAACAGACTAAGTGCAACTGACGAACCTCTGAACCTTACTATCATTATATATATATCATACCCCACCCCCCGAGTCCCTATTGACTCCTGGGAAGGCACATGCTAGAGGCTGCTACAACTTCAAAGTGTCTCTCACCTCAAGTTGAGATAGGATGTATGCACCCCAAACCTGTAGTGCCACACCCCCTTTTGGAGCTAGGCATCCTTTGCCACTCTGCAGACAGCTGCACACAGCTATAGCCTTCTTGGGATTCTGGGGCTGGTGTTATGGGGGAGGCCTTCATACCCACTCGGTCCAGAATTCCTTTCTATGCCCTGGTTTTCTTTCCTGACTTTGAGCTAACACATATCACATTTCTAGGGAGGCCTGCACGTGCCTTGGTGCAGTGGAAAAGCACTGTTCCAGGGGGTCCAAAGACTGAGGTTTGAGTGGAAGCTCAACTTCCTGCAAGTTTCATGATCTTGACCAAGTTGCCAGTGTGGTCAGGGACTTGTCTTCCTCGTTGTTCATTTATCTCAGTGGGGAAGGCCTTCAGTGGAGGTCACGGATATGAAAGCTCCTGGTGAACCTCTCTTCTCTTTATACCTTGCCCAGCACACCCGTAACCATCCTTGAAATACCACCTAGAAAGTGATTCCTTTTTCCTGAGGGTCTGGGCAGACCTGCTTTATACAGATCTCCCCCTGATGTGGGAACCTCTAGTGAACCTGCCTTTTTATCTCTGAACCCCAGCCTCTGGCACAAAGCTGGCAGATAGGGGAGAAGTTAATGTTGAATAAGTGAGTGTCAACTCTTTCTAGGCTAACCTGGCAGATTTTTTCCTTCTTCCCTTTTTCTTCTGAAGACACTGCCTCCTAGAAGTCCTCCAGGTTATTGCCCTTCTTCTCTCACCCTGTTTATGTCTACAGTTCTGTAGTCTATGTCTGAGTGTGATAATAGGGCTCTAGTGTATGTCCAGTCCTCAAGACCCCAAGGATAAGGACTGTGCTTCCTTTGTCCTGTTTCTACCCCCAGCACCTAGGACTGAGTTTTATACCCTGAGCACTTCAGCTGTGATTTTGATGGTCCCATCCCCCCATATATTGAATGCTTCTTCTTCCTCTGTTTTCATTCAGCCCTTACCAACAGTGGTCTTAGTAAGGCATTGGGCAACAAGAAATACAGTGGACCCCACACAGCCTTTCCACTAAAGGCTGGCTTCATGATGTTCCCAACACTGCTGCCCTCAGCTATGTGGCCATTGTTGTTGTTGTTAAGTGCTGTCGAGTCACAGGCGACTCATAGCAACCCTATGCAGGAGAGTCCTCAACACTTGGGTGTCTCTCATCCTCTTTCCAGGTTCATAGGGTTTCTGGAGGCAAGCTATTATGGAAGTGGGTGCCACTCCTCCTTCCAAGCTTGTTTTAGTCGGGGAGCTCCACCCCACTCTCTGTCCTCACTGGGTAACCAGCCATTAACACATTTGACACAGCCGTGTCACAGTGTTCAGCCTCACAGCACCACAAGTTACCGCTGTGTGGCAACTTGTACACCAGGGCTATATGACCTAGAGGAATGTCTGAACAAAAACAATGAAAGTCAGGCCCGAGGGCCGCAGATTAAAAGTCACCCACCTTTGGCTTGGTAGCATTGTCTTCTGTCCACTGGGCCAGCTGATGTCTCTCTCTCTCCATGTTGATGTTATTGTTGTTAAGAGCCGTCAAGTCGCAGGCGACTCATAGCGACCCTATGAAGGAGAGTCCTCAGTGCTTGGGTGTCTCTCATCCTCTCCCCAGGTTCACACTCACTAAAACTTCCTGATCTCATTTCCTCATTTGTAACATGGCTATAATAACAATTTTACCATCAATACCACTAGCCACACCTTTCTGAGCAGCTCTTTTGTTGAAGGTACTGTTGTTGTTCTTATGTGCTGTCGAGTTGCCTGTGACTCATAGCGACTCTATATACAACATCCCTAAACCCTGCTCTTTCCTGTGCCAAACTCACAGTCTCTGACACACCTACCTCCACTACTCCAGTTACTGAATTGATCCCTCTCATAGAGGGTCTTCCTCTCCTGCACTGTCCCTCCACCCTCCCAAGCATGACGTTCTTCTCCAAGGACTGGTCCCTCCTTGAACATTGTCCGAAGTATGTCAGATGAAGCTTCAGAATCCTTGCTTCCAAAGAGCAGGCTGGTTTAACCTCTCCAGAATGAACCTGTTCATTTTCTTAGCAGTTCATGGTATATTCAATACTCTTCTCCAACACCACAGCTCAAAGGCATCAATTCTCCTTTTATCCTCCCTAGTCATTGTCCACCTTTGACACATAGCAAGTGATTGTAAGACCATGGCCTGTATCAGATGCACCTTAGTCTCCAGAGTGATAAGATTGTTCTTCAGTACTTTGGAGAGGTCCCTAACAACAGACTTTCCCATTGCAATACATCTTTTGATTTCCTGGCTGCTGGTGCCAAGAGTGTTGACTGTGGAGCCAAGCAAACTAAATCTGTGAACAATCTCAATCTCTTCACCGTCCATCCTGATGCTGCCAATTGGTCCCGTGGTGAGAATCTTTGTCTTCTTGACATTGAGCCTCAATCCATATTGAAGGCTGCAGTGCTTGACCCTCAGCAGCAAGCGCTTCAGGTCCTCCTCAGTTTCAGCAAGCAGGGTTGTGTCATCTGTATAACGTAGATTGTTGATGAATCTTCCACCAATCCTGATGCCACACCTCTCCTCATAGAGCCTGGCCTCCTGGATAATCTGTTCTGCATATAGGCTGAAAAGGTATGGAGACAGGACAAATCCCTGGGTTGAAGGTACTAGGCACGAAAATATTCATCACCACCACCATCACCGTCACCATTATCATGATCAACACCATTACCACAATCATCATCATCACCACCACTAATATCTCCCCACCATAATCATTATCATTGTCACAACAAAGGACACATCTGCCCTTGAGAACTTGCCAAGTTCATTCTTTACGATGTTACTTCATGAGCCCACACATAATCCTTCAGGCCCATTTTCTTCCCAGTTATCTACCTACGTACTTGGAACAGATGAAATTGTGTGTGTGTGTGTGTGTGTGCGCGCGCGCTAGGGTTCAGAAAAGACAGGATGAGGGAGGGAGATAGAAACAAATCCCTGGAGAGTTCTAGCACTATCTTTTAGGAGGAACAACTCAGATAAGAGGAAGTGGTTTGCATTTTGGAGTCAAAAGTTTGAATTCCATTTCTACCAATTTCTAATTTGATGTTTTGGGGAGGGCATATACTTACTCTGAGCCTCAGTTTCCTTATCTGCAAAAATGGGGCAAGATTCCCCACTGTGAGGATTAAAGAAGATAAGGCACATAGACAAAGCAGTTGGCAGAAAGCAGGCAGGCGTTAGGTTGGGATATGTTGTATAGATGGCAAAGTGGTTAGCAGGAAGAGAACTTACAGGACTCTCTCAAGAAATGAAATTAATTTCCCCACGTCTTATTTTCAGTTGATGGGTTATCAGAGCAGTGAAGATGAATTTGGCTATGGGGAAAAAAGCCAGGCTCAGAATTATCCAAGGACTTGCCAAAGGCCACCTGGTGAGAAATTACAGTGGTGTTTCCTGAACTCAGGCAAGCCAGAAATCTAAGCCCAGCTCAGCTCCAGCCTCAGCAGCCTTCCTGACCGAGTCACCTGTCCTTCTTGATGTCTTGGTGCCTGGATTCTGACCTGGGCTGGTGGTGGGGACCCTGTTGTGTCTGGTGGCTGACCCAGACCTCTGTCTTTTCTCTGGCCCTCTGTACCCCTTGCCCCCATCACTGGCTGCCTGAAATGGGCTCTGGGCCGAGGGGCACACTGCCGTGAATCAGCCTTCTTTGTGGCGTTGATTAGAGGCCTCCTCCTACAAACATCAAAGCTTCAATTAACATGGGCCGCTTGCAACCCTCTTGCAAAACTCTGATAAGAATAGAATTTTCTCTTGGAAAATGGATTTTTATTTAGTTGTGTGTACTATTGGTTAAATGACCTACTCTATACACTGGTGCCGAGATTCTGGGGACAATTTAGGGGGCTCGTCAGGAATTGGTTATCTGAAGGAAACAGGCGCGGGGCTGTTTAGCTGTCTAATATCCTGACAGGGGGTGGGGGACAGAGACAAATGAAAAAAAAAAATAGCTGCGCTCCTTCTCCAAACATGGGGTGCTGAGGGTGCTTTGCTGAGTTGGGAATTTTGTTGGGGTGAGGTGGGGTGGTGCTGGTTCATCTTCTCCTGGGAGCGTGTCTGAGTTGGTGGCTCCCAGCCTTATCGCTCTGTGTGTGTGTGTGTGTGTGTGTGTGTGTGTGTGTGTATGATGTGTGGAAATCACTGGACACTGATCAGATTACAGCTCATGGTTTCTCATGGAGCAAGCTGGGTGTGGAAGGAACACAGCTTTAACCTTAGGAACATTGTTGGACAGGGGCTCAGGGCATGAGAGCCAGGTGAAATGGGAGGCTAAGGTTGTAGGACCTTTCCATTCTGGATAGCCTCGTGTCCTATCAAGCATGGCCTTCTCTGAGGGGAGCAGGGTGGGATAAGTTCGGGGAAAATGCTGCTTCAGTCTCACTGCTCCTGATGGAGGAAGAGACACACTGTTCCCTCAGGACAGTTGGGAGTTGGTCCCAACTTAACAGCTGACCTTCTAGTGAGTTTCCTAGGCTACAAGTCACGTGGAAGGAGACTGTCCATCTTTCTCCCTTGGAGTAATTGGTGAATTTGAACTTTAGGAGATGCCCAGTCTCTACAGACTACACCATCAGAGCTTCCACCAGTGCAGTTTAGACATGCCTTTTCCATTTTGAGTGGCAGAGAATAGACCACAAGTGGTCACTGAACTGAACCCCTGACTAAACCCTGCCACTGGGCTTGAATCTTCTTGATTCTGAAGGCTCTTCAGAGAAGGAGAGACCTCTGTTCCTCCTATAAGGTCCCTGGGTGGTATACATGGGTTTCACCTGGTTAGTATCCTAAAAGTTGGCTGTTCAAATGAACCTAGAGATACTGTGGAAGAAAGACCTGTCTCCCATAATAATTATAGCCAAAAAAATCTATAATTAGCAGTTCTACTAGTACTACTCTATAGTAGGTGATTCCAACACAGGTTTGAATCGATGTTCTATCCCCTGCCCCCCAGTCCTTGAACTTCTATCTACTTCAGAAAAGTTCTACCTACTGTCTAACCATACACTTCTAGCTGCAGTTTAAGCCTTTCTAGAATCAAGTAGATAGATTTGCTGTAGTGAAGTCTTAGGGTTAGAGGAGCGGCCTGGCTGGGAGAGGGACAGTTCAGGGCAAGGATGAGAGGATGACAGAGGAAGGCAGAGAGCAAGCCGCAGAAGAAGCACAGCTTGCCAACCCCGGTGCTCGTCCTCCACTCAGAGGCCTGGTATAGCACGGCTGCATTGATTCAATTATTCCCTACAATGTAATGCTCTGCATTTGTGTGATAGCAACAGAGTTGAAAGACATACAAAAATAAATGATCTGAAAGTTAATATGGCTGAATGGGCATCTATGAATTGGAGGAGAGAGGTTTTGTTTTACATTGTAAAATCAATAGCGTGCAGAACAATGTCCTAACTCCCCCCAGGGACCCCGGCGAACCCGCCTGTATCGATCGCCATGCAAATTAATTGAATTCATGAAATCCACATTGCTGGGTAATTGATGCTTCTTATAATTACCTCCGAGTTATGAGTTTTTAGGGGATTGCATTGATTCCTGCGCAGCAGGGAGGGCAGGGCCCGGGAGGAAAGAGGCTGGCTTCCTGGAACTGCAGGCAGTGCAGTGGGCAGCTGTGGGATTGTCAGGGCTGAGGGAGGGGCGTTTACCTGTGGGCAGTAGGTGGCGCTAGGCTGAAAGTTGAGTGATATCAGAGTAGCTGCACCTGGACAACTGGAAGGTTTCCAGAAGGGTACCTGATCTGGCATCTGCATCTGGAAAAC
>NW_006399843.1:9976434-9983593 GCF_000299155.1 Elephantulus edwardii | reverse complement strand
CTTCTTGCCATGAGGCCACTAGAACTCTTAAAAATAGATAGCTAATTTAATCCATATCATCTGTGTATCACTATCATTCCCATTTAATTGTTGAAGAACTAGAGACACAGAGGTTAAGTCTGTTGCCCCAGGTCACAGAGCTGGGTCTTTGTCAACCAGCTAAGTGCTTCCCATTTGTACACTATGATTTTCATTTCCATTCTCTCCTAACTCCCTCCTGTCTTCTGAGTTTTACCCATGAGCAAATGGTGCCCTTTTGATCTTCTACAGTTGATCGAAAACCTTTCTGATGTTATTATTCACCCTATGTTGTTGTTGTGTCCCATCGAGTCAGAATCAACCCATAGCTGATCCTCCAGAGGGTTTTCAAAGGTAGTAAAATGCGTGGGATGAGATTGCCCATCCTTCACCCACCATTGTCTATATTTCTATCTAGGAAGCTCTGGTGGTTTAGTGGTAAGGTGTTGCACTACCAACCCAAAGGCACAAGGTTCAAATCCACCAGCTGCTCCATGGGAGAAATGTGGACAATCTCCACCTGTGTGGTGTACTGCCTCTGGAAACCTGTTGAAATGTCATTTATGAGTTGGTTCCAACTTGATGGTCAATGACAACAAGAACAAGAATTATTTTGAGTGAGAGCTGAGCCACAGGGGTGAACTTTGTTCCGGGATGTGACTAAGGGTCATAGTCTCTGGGGTACCACACATTTCTATCAGATCAGTAACATGACAACCTTACATTTGTACAATGATGCGTGTTTTTATTCATATGCTCACATAATGTCCTGTGTGATCTTGGAGAAGTCACCCAAGTTCTCTAAGACAGTTCCACAAGTGTAAAACCCGGAGATGGTGATCCCTAGGCCTCTTTTTAGCTTGGGTTGTCTGTGATGGATATGGCATTATTGGATGAGGTCCTTACAAGAGCCCAACACTGAAAGAATGCTGGGCAGAAATGACTATGTCTACTTTCCAGAGGAGGAAACTTGGACTGAGTGGGGTAAGGCCTGTTATGGAAGATTACATGGCAGGTGAGTGGCAGGGTCATGATGAGAACCAGGCCCTGTCTTCAAGCCAGAAGTACCTCAGAGCATCACCTCTTGTATCTAGAGACCCTCCTGTGTGGGATCCTGGTGCCAGGACCTATAATAGACCTTCTGTCAACTTTAGGGCAGCTTGGCTACGGACTCCTTTGTCCCAATGCTGCTTCTTGGAAAAGTTGTCTCCTTCCTTGGACTTGGTCCTTCTCCAGTGGACTTAGCTGACTTTGGGAGTTAGGACTGAAGCTAGGGCAGTGGATTCTGTAGGCAACAGGGTAGAGAGATTGAGTTAGACTCAAGGAAGCAAAGCAATTGTCCCCTAACAGCATCTCCATGCTTCAAAAAAAGCACCTTCTTGATGCCAGCTCATTTTAAAAAATTAATTAATTAATTAATTAATTTTTCCATTTCAATGAACATCTACAGAGATTTTGGAATTCCATTCATTCATTGTTGCACCCTTCTCCGCACCCCCCCCACCCCGTTTGCTCCTCTCCTTGAAAAGCAAAAGAAAAACTCCTTCATTGGTACACAATCCCCCCCGCACATCCCCAACCCCCCCCCCCACCCCAACCCCAAATATAATCCATTCCCTAACCCTCATTCTGTACTCTTATGATAAACATAATGCCCTATTTTTTTCTCTCCTGATCTTGAAGGAAGATGAGAACTAGCTGTTTGGGTCACTATTCCTCCCTTCTCAGTTTTGTTTTGGAGAGATGGAAGCAGAGGCATAGGAGACCCATCTCCTGATAGGTGGAATCTAGCCCATTGGAGTTAAATTATCATGACTCATTGAGCTGCGAAGCCAGCTCTTTTCTTTACTGGGGCAGACTAGAACAATCATGTGACACTCAAAGCCAGAAGATGGAGGCTCTGTGTTCAAGGTGGTAACTGCTAGCCTGATCCTTTCTGTGACTGGAGCATCTGGACTTTATGTGAGGAGAGTGTGGCCATGAGCCCCTCAGTGGGCACCAGGAAGTGATCTTGATTCTCTGCCTTCTACAAGGTTCGGGCCAGGAAGGTACTGATTCTTTGCAATGCATCCCCTCTGCAGAGAAGATGGGTGCACTCATACTCAGGGATCTAGTGCACTGTCTCTTTCCCAATCAGAAGCTCCTCAATGATCTTGAAGCTTATCTTATATAGTCAGTGAGTTGTGAGAGAGGGAGGGATTTTTATGTGATCATCTAATCCAGCCTCCTCACCAAAACGATGCTCAGAGAGCTCAAAGGTCATGCAGCCAGCACATGTCAGACTGAGCCTTCAGCTCAAGGCTTCTGACTCTTAAAATTAAACCTTTATCCATGGCACCAAAATTATATTCCAGCCAACAGCCAAACCAATTTTATCTCTTGTTGACTCTGTGCATATTTGCGGGGAAGAGGAATAGCAGGGAAGTTCTGTGAGGAGACTCATCTCCTCTTCTCTACTCTCTATCCTCACCCCAGAAAACCTTAAAATTTCAGAGATTAGATCTCTCCTTGAGGCTGTGTTGGGAGGTTGCGACTGCCAACCACTGTAAAAGGTAGAAGGTTTCAGAAAGAATGGGCAAAATGTGGAACAAAGTTAGAAAACATGGAAATGTCCGTGCTTATCAATTTGAAATGATTGGTGGACCCTCTGACACTCTGGCCCTTAATCACTCTTCACATGGGATGAGACTCACTCCTGTGGCTTAGCTTTCTGCCAAGCAATAGACAGGCTTATAAGGTGAACAATAACATCAGAAAGAACTCACTCCCTAGGATAGTCAACCATGTAATAGCAAAAGGGCAGCATTCTACCTAAGGATAGAGCTTAGAAGACAGGAAGGGATCTGATAGGAGGACTAATGGAAATGAGAATCACAGGGAGGAAGTGGGAAGGATGTAGTTACGATACTGTTATTGTGAGGTGCCATTGAGTCCAATATGACTCATAACAGCCCTATCAACAAACCAGCCTGAATCCTGTCCTATCCTGTGTCGTCCTCTTCATCTCTGATACACTTGAGCTCATTGATGCAGACATTGTGTCAATCCACCTCACTGGGGAGGGTCTTCCTCTCTTTTACTGTTCCTCTATCTTTCTAAGCATGATATCCCTTTCCAAGGAATAGCCTTTCCTAGCGACATTTCCAAAGTATGAGAGATAAAGCTTCACCATCCTTGCTTTCAAGGAGCACTCTGGTTGCACCTTTTCCAAGACATATCTGTTTGTTTTTTTCATAGTCCATGGGATATTCAGTATTCTTCTCCAGCACCACAACTCAAAGACATCAATTCTTCTGTTGTCATTATTCAGAAATATAGCAAGTAATTTAAAAGATCATGGCCTGACTCAGGTGTACCTTAGTCTTCAAACTGATATCATTGCTCTTCAATATTTTACAGAGGTCCCTAACAGCAGACTTGCTCATGTCTTCTTGCAATATGTCTTCTGAGTGCTGATATGAAGAGTGTTCATTGTAGATCCATGTAAGATAAAATAATTGATAATACTAATCCTATCTCCATTTGTTGCGTTGGTAATATTTTTTTTTTAAAAAGAGAGGATAAAAGATGTCTAAGGTGGGTATTAAAAAGAGAGAGAAAGGGAAAAGAATGTGGTGGGAGGCTCCTGCCTCATTAGTTGTTCTTTGTCCTTGGGCTGCTGGACCACCTGACGAGTGAAGAGCACAGACTTCTATTCCTTCCTAGAATGCCTCCCACTTTCCTTCTGGGACAACAGCCTAGGACAGCATTTCCTCAGCACCCCTAGGGCAGAGATTGCACTTGAACAGCCCAATTATATGAAGTTGATGAAATCATCAGGAAGGTGCGTAGTTAAGATGGAGAGCTAATTGTGGGATGGTTAATACTCTCTCTCTTTCTCTCTCTCCTCTTTATCTGCATGAGAAAAATTCTTCCTATTCACAATGAATACTATGAAAAGATTTGGGTGAGGTCTGACATGGGGCCTGGAATGAAGTAAGCATTTCAATCATCCATCCATCCATCCATCCATCCATCCATCCATCCATCCATCTTTCACCCATCCATGCTCCATCCATCCCCTATCTCTCTCTCCACACGTCCTTCCTCTCTTGTGGACAGGGCATTAAGATGGGAGGCATGTTATTGGGTACCAGAATGAATGAGTGTTGGGTAGAGTGGGGCAGGCGGTGAACAAGGAGGAGGATAGATTCCCATCCTGTTTCAGAATTTCTTGGGATTCTCAACAAAAGAGAAGCCCTCAGATGAAAAATGAGACCAGGCGCTCTCAGCTATTGAAATTCTGTGCTAAAAGAGCATAACGTTTTTAGTATTGCAGACCCTGGTGAAAATGTCACCATTGTCACATCATCCTGAGCATATGTGGAGGGCCTGCCAGGTCCAGTCCCCCATGTTCTCCCAACAGCCCTATGGATCATGTGCTGTTATCATTACTATTTTATACATGAGGAGACTGAAGCTGGGAGACATTAGCAGAGAAATCATGCCTCAGCAAGTATTCTGGGGTTGTTAAGAAGAAATACCAAGGCACAGAGGGAGATTTGGGGTACAGTTTGTAAGGACTTGTGCTATTGTTCCAAAGGGCATGCCTCTCTGATGGTTTGAATCCATCAGTGGCTCCTTGGGAGAAAGATGGACAATCTCCTATGTAACTAATAACCTCAAAGCCCGATGGTGAGTGAACAATGGATTGGTTCTGATGAGCATACAGTGGAGGAAGGGGGTTAGATAGATAGATAGATATGGAGGGGTGGAGAGAAACTGAGAGAGAACATTTGACAGAAATCACTAGAGGTGCTCTCTCCAACCCCCTTTAATTTTTTTTTAAGCTTCTTATATAAATCACTTCAGACTAATGAAATTGGGCAAAATAGGAGTCACAAGACAAAAATATTCCAAGATCAACTCTCTTAGCTTCAACACATAGACATTACCAACATTTATGGAGCTACAACTTTATGTTTGAAACTAAGAAGCTGTTCAGAGAGAGCAAGGGAATACCACATGGTTTAAAATCAGGAAAGGTGTGCGTCAGGGTTATATGCTTTCTCTGTACACTGAGCAAATCCTTCCAGAAGCTGGAATCTATGAAGAAGCTCTGGTGGCATAGTTCCTGGGGAATAGGCATGGCTAACTCAAAGGCAGTGTGTCCTCTGGCAGTTCAAGTCCACCAGGAACTCTGTGGGAGAAAACCCGGCACTCTCCTCCCTAGCGATGCACAGCTTCTGAAAACCCAGAGCCCCTTGAAATCTGAGGCTCAGTGAAGTCAATGCCATCTCTTGCTCTCTACCCTGGCCTGTCACCTGGCATAGAGAAGTCACTGAATTGTCAGTGTGGGAAGATCCCAGGAAGATGAGGATCTTTTCAATTCTGCTGCCTTTACTGGAAATACCAAACAATCTGGACCCTACCCTCCACAGCCTGACCTGCCTCTGGTGTTATTCTTATCACTGCAGGGCTAGCTAATACCCTGCGGGGGTTCCTCCTCCATTGTCTCTTCACCCTCCCTGGGGTGGATGCTGATTAAGCTCAGTTATTTTTAACTGCCACCTCAAAGAGACACTAGCAGCTGCGTTTTTTTGGGCTTGAGGCTCTAGACCCGTCACAAGCCCCCTGTATCAGTTAGCCATCACTGTATAACCAATCACCCCTCAACTTCTTGTTGCTGAGTACTGTGGAGTTGAAACCAACCCATAATAACCGGAAAGTGGGAGGAGATAGCCCACCTTTCTCCCATGGAGCAGCTGGTGGATTCAAACAGTGTACCTTAAACTTGGCAGCTCAATTGTGTACCCACTAAGCCACCAGAGTTCCTTGGATTTAGTGGAGTTAAATGTTTATTACCTCACAATTTCTGTGGGTCAGGAACTTGGTGTGACTTAGCTGGATTTGAGCTCAAGGTCTCTCATGAGGTTGCAGTCAAGATGTCAGCGAGGGTTACAGTTGTCCGCAGGCTTGACTGAGGCGATGTCTTACTGCCATGGCTGCAGGCGAGTTGCTGACTGCTGGCAGCAGGCCTCAGTGCCAGCATGTGACCTTCTCCATAGGACTCAGAGTGTCTTCACAGCACAGCTTCCCCCGGAGTCAGTGATCCAGGGCAGTAAGCCAGCAGGAGACGACAGTGTCATTTATGGCCTGGTATTGAAGCCACACACTGTCAGTTCTGCCACGTTCTGTTTGTTAGAAGCAAGTCACTAAGTCTGGTCACACTCAAAAGGGGAGGGAGAATGCTATGCTTCATGATTTGAAGGGAAGGACGTTAAAAAATGTGAACATATTTTTAAACCACCAAAGTATCAAATAACCTCTTTTTCTGGTAAGGCTGAACTATTCAACTGTTTACCAGATATGAACCAAGTAAACTCCACTGCCTCCGTTGATTCTGAATCACAGCAAACCTATTATAAGACACAGTAGAAGTGCTTCATAGGATTTCTGAGGCTTTAAATCTTTATAGAAGCAAACTACCTCATTGTTCTCCAGTGGAGTGGCTGGTGCATTCGAACCACTAAACCTCTGATAGTAGCTAAACGCTTAGACTACAGCATCACTACTGCCAAATAGTCATTAGGGAAAGCTTCCTTGATTGTTGCTCATAGCTTTTCCTGGGTATGGGCTCGTTAGCTTCATCTTGCCTATTAACTAATCTCTTTTTTCTTGTCATTCAAGATGTACTTCCATGCTGAAGCTTAAACCTACCCTCCCAGCCCATCTCTAGTCACACCCTTTTATTATATTTTTAGATCAGTATTTCCTATTCAGTCTTTATAGCAACAACAATAATTGTTTTAAAAACTCAAACCCTTTGCTGTTGAGTCATTTCTGACCCGTGATGACCCATGTATTTTGGAGTAAAACTGTTCTAGAAATTTTTTTAGGCTATAATCTTACAGAAGCACTTCATCAAATCGTTCTTTGTGGTGCCACTGAGAGGATTTGAACCACTAACCCTTAGGTTAGAAGCAAACAGCAAACTGCTTGAGCCACCTAGAGTCCTTGAAACAGTAATGACCATTTGTTGAATATTCACTGTGTGCTGGACACTCTTGTTGTGTATTGTCGTGCAGGGACCGGCTCATGGCTGCCTCTCCAGCGGATTTCCAGAGGCAATGAATCACACCGGGAGTTGATTGCCTATCTT
>NW_006399843.1:9967392-9976334 GCF_000299155.1 Elephantulus edwardii | reverse complement strand
CCCCACTACGTGGTTATTATTCATAACCCCTAACCACTTTTGCAATGTAGAAGTTCAGAGATGTTAATTAACTTGTTCAGCATCTTACTAAGTGGCAGAGTTGGAATTCAAACCCAGGCTGCCCTGCCCTGTCTCTTGCAGTCTCTCCACCTTACAAGCCCTTCCCCTCTATCACTTAAATACAGACCTTCCCAGATGTGTGGAGCCCAGTTCAGATTAACCTCCATGGCCCCGCCCTCTCTGAGGTGTCCCCAGGCAGCAGTCAATGATCGGGAAGTCCCTTTGCCATGTCCTGCCTGCAAATCTTCATGTGCACACCTATTTTTGCTATTAGCCTATGAAAGGCTCCGAGGATAGCTGTCTGTCCAACAGTGCCTTGTACCAGGGAGTACTAGGCTCAGCGCTTAGCATGCACATAAAATCAGTAAGAATTTAGGACACTGCGAATGAATGGACTGGTACACCCAGCCAGGCAGCTGGTAATGTAATTCTCCGCGTCCTGGCTGGGAGTGGGCGCTGCAGGGAAGTCCTCATAGGGGCAGAGCAAAGAAAGGGTCAAAACCCGGAGCTCCCCTAGCAGGTGTCCTGCACCCCTCTTCAGTCACAGTGGCTGCGGCAGGGGCCCCTAAGCTGGCTCCACGCGCCCTCTGCGCACCTCACTGGCCCTGTCTTGCCCCATTCCTTTTAATATTACTCCCAAACTCTCGTTTCTTTATTTCCTAAATTGATTCTCAGAAAAACCTCTCTCTCTCTGCGCCCCCCCCCTTTACTCTTCAGACCTCTTTTTGCTCCTGCAATCTTTTGTTCCCCCTCACCCCTCTCAGGCTCAGCTCTCCCAGCGAGGACTTGTTGCTGCTCCCCAGGCTCCGCCTGCCCCGCGTGGCGCCCCTCCCTGCGCTCATCTCCCTGGCTCTCGTCTCCAAGGTTACGTGGCGACTTTGCGCGTCTTGGCTTCCTCTTCCCGCCCCCCTCGCCCCCCCCCGTTTCTTCGCTACTTCTTGCAGGGAGGGCTGGAGGGGGATTGGGGGGACAGCCTGGAGAGGTGGAGACGGCCCCCCTTCTGCTTGGCTCTAGAACTGCTGGTCTGTCTCTTTGTCTCTTTCTTTTCTTCCTCCTGCTTTATAATCCCCCTCCCTTGTAACCTTCTCTCCTTGTTTCTCTGTCTTTTTGTCTTTATAATTTCCCCTCCCCACTTCTTTGTTTCTCCATCTTTCTTCCCCCTCCCTTTCCAGCTTTCTCGACATCGCTCTCCCTCTTTCATTGCTCTCTCCCTCTCTATCAGAAACAATGAAGAATCATCGCTGGCTCCAGGTCGCTCACTAGCACCCCATCTCTTTGGAGTCTTGTGCTAAAGGGCGTTGTAGTAGAAAATGTAATGTCTCAAGTCCAAAGCCGATCTAAGTTCCATTCAACGTTGGTTACAGATGTTACAGATGCCTCGTAGGTGAGGGCAAAAGACAGGACTCCTCCCTAGACAGGGCTGTTGTCAGCAACATGTGCCTGCGCTCCTGAGTTCCAGATATACAGCGGCAGGCAGATCTAGCAGCCACCAGTCCTGTGCCTCCTGCCCCGTGCCCTCTCCTGAAGCCTAAGGCAGAGGGACCCCCTCCGTGTGCCAGGGCAAATGCTGCCTTTTCACTGAGGGAGGCTTCCTGTGAGCCACAGGTTGCTGCTTTTTTATTATACTGAATAACGGACATTTCAGCCCAACACAGAGCTTGGGACAGGCTTAATATATGCCTGTTTCCTTTCTGCTTAGCGTTGGAAGGAGGCAGACAGGGTGATCTACGTGGCCTCATTGGCACACAGACGGATGTAACGGCCTAGGAGAAAGAAAGCCCTCTCCAAGAACATTTTGTGGGACTTTTCCAGAGAAATGAAGAGACTATTATTTTCCCCTTTGGGAAATGCCTGTCTGTTTTCCTTTCAGACTTTGACATCTGTCCTTAATCATAGTAGATGGCTTCTGTGTTTCAACATGATCTTCAAACAAACTCAGACTCATCGCTGTCCTATGGTGATGCTCCTTTGTGTTTCTGATGGAATGAATCTTTACAACGGGAGGCTACCCACCATATTCCTGCAGAGCAGGAGTGGATTTGAACTATTAGAGACAGGGAAGCCTCTGGTTAGTCGTGCCACACGCACTTCATTACCTCTTAGCCTTTCTTGGTGTTTCTAAGCCAACAGTGACGTTGTCAAAGGAGATCTGCACTAATTTGCACTTTCTCATGGTTTCCTCTGGGCCTCACTGATGAAATCTGTTGACTTGACCCCTGGGACATCATGCTGGGATGACTCCAACAGGGTTTTCCTAACTGCAGGAGCAAGGAGAAGGCTCCTTGCCCAGCCAGGCTCTGTCAGCCCTGGGAAGACCATATCAGACTCCACTAGCCCAGTCCAAGCAGACCCAGACAAACTGCCTCAGAACTGCCAGACCTCATCAGAACCAACCAAGCTGAACTGATGTTCCAGCCCTTGGTGGTTCCTCTGTAGCCCCAGATAGGGTTCTTTCTTGGTCTGCTCCAGTTTCCCAGGTTAAGTAAGGAATCAGTGCCTGGGACAGGATCTTTCCTTGGTGTTGAATGCCATTGACTTGGTTCCAATTCATAACAACTCTATATGACAATACAACTTTCCAGTAGAGTTTCTTAAGCTGAAATATTTTAGAGAGCAGATCACCAGGTCTTTTCTTCTGGGAACTGCTGCTGACCATTTGGTTAGCTTCTGAGCACTTAACTATTATGCCACAGGGGCTCCTTAGATTATCAACTAACCCAATGCCTTTGCGTTGATTCTGAATTATAGAGACCCCGAAGGACAAAGTAGACCTGCTATTGAGTTTCGAAGGCAGTACATCTTTACAGAAGCAGCCTGCCACATTTCTCACCTGGAAAGAGACTAATGGGCTAGAACTACTGACCTTTTGGTTAGCAGCCAAATACATTAACTACAGAGCCATCAGCGTGCCTCCTTTAGGCGCCTATAAATACCAGGGGACAATTCATGCCATCCTGCCATTCCCCCACACTCCTACGTTATTTGGGAACAAACATTTACTGTGTGCCAGCTCCAGGCCATCTCCAATCACCATCTTCTTTGGCAATTCATTGCTGCTGCCCTTTAAAAACTGTACTTACAATTCACCTCCTCTTGGAAGCCTTCCCTGATTAACTCCACTCACTATTTAACATGGGTTTTCAGATTGTATATTGTATGTCAAATACTGCTATGGATCGGACAGATAAGGTTCTTTTTGAAGTTGACCTGGGAGAGACAGACAGGTGTTGTGGGATTCTCATAGTATGTCACATTCCAGGTGC
Source organism: Elephantulus edwardii (assembly GCF_000299155.1). NCBI lineage: Eukaryota > Metazoa > Chordata > Mammalia > Macroscelidea > Macroscelididae > Elephantulus > Elephantulus edwardii. Next base: position 9,973,011 of record NW_006399843.1, on the reverse strand, counting down.
AAGATTGGGATCCTGTCCTGAGAGAAAGTTCTTGTCCTTCTCTTCCTCTAACTAGTATTATGACCATGGGCAAGCCACCTCTCTTTCACATAATTTTTCTCATCTGTGAAAGAAAGAGGATTAATAAAAGATCCCTTTCTACTCTAGAAGGATTGTGTTTTTGCTTAAAAGTAAATTTGCTCTCTTAGGTAAACATCAATTCTATTTTGAGACTTGGGCATTGTAAGAAAAGATACTATTTCAATTAAGCGTAAAGGACAAAAGGAAAGAAAACATCAGAACAGACCTAGCCACACAAACAAGTAGGCAAATAACAAAACCCTGTACGGCACCCACAGTCCCATTTCCAGCTCTGGCTGAAGTGGCTGAGGTCTCCTGAGACCACAAGCAGGTGAGGAGCTGCCCACATTCCTGTCTCTGCTCTTGGGGTGGGTCCTGTGACATATGCACAGATGTGGAGGTTAGGGAGGGAGCAACCTCAGGCAGTCCAGACCCTTTGAAGCCTCAGCTCACTGTCCCTATTTAGGGCAGAGAAACTCTCTGTGGCTGGTTGGCTGGCCTGACATCTTGGGTCATGCCCTGCAGGCCCGAGGCAGACCCTCTAGGATGGGCTGGGGACCCCATGCTGTGGGTTTGGTTTTTCCCACCTGTGGGCGTGGATGCAGTGCAGTGTGTGGTCAATAGATGGCAGCACCACACTGCCTCAGGCCAGCATTACTATGTTGGCAGTGGGAGGGGGATGCTGGCTGGGTGTGTGCCAGGGCCTGGGAAGGGGGTCTATCCTTTGTCCTACAAATGCTCTGAGTGGGGGCCACTGCTTTGGCTGAACCTTTGGAAGGGTGTGGCTTATGGGACCTGCACCCAGAATGCCAGGTGAAGCACTACATTCTGGCACTTTATTCCTGAGTTACTCTCTCAACCTGCAGGATAATTTGCTGTTTCAGCAAGGGGCAATTTGATTATGTGCCCAGAAGTGGACTCCAGGGCTAAGTGGGGTGGGGATGGCTTAGATCTTAGAGTCTAGTCTTGCTGTCTAGCTTCTGAGCCTGCACTGCCTCTTGGTAACTAGCTACCTTGGCCAAGTTATACAGCATCTCGGAATTTTTTTATCTTTATGGGGGGAGGGAGGACAAAAAGAATAATGTTAGGCCTTACATTTAGTGATTATTGTGTCATCTCTGAGGACCCCCTGCCACAGTGTAGGAGGCCGATTCAGAAGCATTTCTCCGTAAGCTCCATGCCCTACCTCTCCCCTCGGGACTCCCAACCTTTACCCTTTGCCCCCAGTAATAGCTCAGTAATAACAGCCATTGTTTGGACACAGGCACTAGCCTGCCAATACACACATCTTTATTTGGTCTTATAACAAACCTTGAGGTCCTACCTTTTACAAAGAAGGCAGCTGGGGCTCAGACAGATGGAGGAGCTGGTTCAAGGTCACATAACCAATCATGGTTATGGCACAACCAGGATTCCAGCCTAGGTGCTCAAGCCTGTGCTTCACACCTGCCTATTGCATGCTACATCCAGCTCCGGACTCTCTGTCTTCAGATGCCTTGAGCTCCCAGCCCTTCTTGACCAACCTGATTTCTCCTGTTCAGGCACCAGCCAGGGCTCAGAGCCCCTTTCTGTGGGGTTCTGGTTCTGCCCCAAGCCTGCATGTTCTTGGTGCAGCCACTGATGCTCAGGAGAGAGGGCAAGGCTGGGCGGTAGGCTGCCCTTGGGCGTGTGTCCTCCCCTGGGCAGGAGGGGGATTGCAATAACTTGTCGGAGGCTAATGCCCAGCCCTGTCTGTATACCAGCCCCCCCACCCCCAAGTGCTGACTTGTTAGGCCGAGGGAGCTGACACCCTAACAGCGCCTGTCAGACTCCAATGAGTTGATGATGTGGAAACTGGTTATTAAGTGTAATAACAGTGGTTTGGTTTTTCCGCGGTTCTGCCTGTAAGTGCCTAAGTGACAGCTGGCTTGTGCCACAGTGCTGCATTCTAAGTGGACTAAGGATGGGGCACTGGGAGGCTCTGGAGGCTCTTCTGAGGCTTTGGATAAAGGGAGGCTGGAGCTGCTGCCTGGGCTGCTTGGTGGACGAGGCTTGCTAGCCCAGGTGGGAGAGTGGACCCTGACTTCCTGGCTCCAGCCTGGACTGGGTGTAGTATGTAGGCTCAGGGCACCATGCTTTGGGGTGCAATACCTTCAAGTATGCAAATAGTCCTTTCTCCAGATTGTCAGGACTTCCCCAAGAGCACGCAGCATCAGGACAGGACTGTTTCCTCCCTGACCTGATCTGAGAGTCAACAATTGGAGGACCAGAGGGCTGCTCTGGAGGCTTGGGGTTTAAGCTTTGCCCCTAATCACTTGTTTTCTCAGGAGCAAGATGTGATCTCAGGAACATGGCTTAGTTCTTACACCATCTGCAACAATAGAGACTTTGGACAGGTCTAGTTTGTGCATTAAGTGGGGACAGATGGTTAATGTGATTGGCCACTAACCCGAAGGCTGGGAGTTAAGAGTCCACCCAAGGTGTCTGGGAGGAAAGGTCTGGTGATCTAAAATGTAAAAGAAATGAGTAATGGAAAACGGTGTGGAGCATAGTTCTACGCTGACATACTCCAAGTCAGAATAGACTATGACAACTAGGAATAATTTATTCATTAAACTAAAAGTATCAAATCGAAGGACCATGGATAGAAACTTGCTGCAAGGCATATTTTGTTTGGCTTACATTGTGCTTTAAATTTAAATGTCGACATTTAAAATTTAAAATTCTAGACTTTCCAGTAGAGCTCTGGCCTTTCTCCCAAAAATGGTAAGAATTTGTAACAGTGAACCTGTGTGCCCATCTGGAAGCAACAGGTTGTAGTAAGTAACACCTTTTTGGGCAGAGTTTAAATTCTTGAACTTGCTACAGTCCTCACTACTCCCTATTGTGATCCCTCACACTGAGACTTTGTTACCTTACACCCAATCTGCCTCACTCATTTGTCTTCAGTGTGTGGCCTTGGAGACATCTGAGTTTGTTGCTCCTGCATGAACTATTTAGTGAGGGCTTTTTTTTGGTGCATGGCATCAGGCTTTTTCTTTCAGAAATTGCAAAGATAGAGCAAAAAACTTAGAACAGGGAAACTAAGAACAGTATGTAAAGAATCAGAAGATAAAGATACAGTGGACATTTCTCATATCTTTCTCAAGGTAACATTCTAAGATTCCATGTACCATGTTTTGGTGAGTCTATCTCTGTGTAGTGATAATGTAATTATTTCATTTAGGGGAATCTTCTACTTAAGTTTAGAAGCAAAACAATTTCCTTTCCTGGTCCTCATCATTCTTCACTCTGACTATATAAATAATTAGCTAGCATGGTTTTTTTTCCTGCCTGTTTCCTCATCTAGAAAATAAGCTATTGGGTTGTGAGAATTTTTTTTTAAATTTTGGGTTTGAGCATATCAGACCAACTCTTCTGGGAGTTATTCTGGTCAAGCTATTCCACCTCTCTGAGTCAACATCTCTGCCATTTGGGGATTAAAAATTGGGAAATATTAACATAAAAGGATGAATGAAGACAAGAATCACAAGGAGGAAATGGGAAGAATGCCATTAGAACATAGAGATATGATTAATGTTGTAAAACAAACCGTGTAAGAATGATTAAATAGAAACACAATTTATTCTGTAAATTTTCATCAAATCACAATAAAAGGTGAAAAAAGAGAGATAATCAATAAAAGTGGAAAAAGAAAAAAGGAATAGCATTTTTGCACAGGAAAGGATACACCAGAATCTATAACGTACTATGCAGGGTAATGGCTATTGTTGTCAATATTATAAGCATGAGTAATGAAGCTATTTTGCACCCGCCAATGTCAAGTGTCTGGTATGAGAATAAGGTGCAGCGATGTGAATGTCAGTGCTTTGAGAGGAGAATTATTCCAGTCTGCACAGAATCCTTGTGGTGTGATTGTTAATATTCTCATTGCCATCGAGTTGGAATCTACTCAAATCTGACTAGAGGCGTGGGGGGCAGGGGAGATTTCCCAGGTGTTTCCTTTAAAGCCTGTAGCCAATCCAGACCATCAGAGAGCCATCATCTTTGGGTTATCACTGCAATTCCCCATGGACTAGTCCATCACAGCTCCCTGATTATTTGCATAGCCTCACTGAAGGCATGGCCTCTGCTGTGATTCTTTATGATTGTGGCTCCATTCTGACTTGTGCTCAAGGCTACATCCAGCCATATATATACTCAATTCTAAAAGAGTCCACAAGAAAATTTCTGCAGCTAATAGAGGAATTTAGCAGAGTTGTTGTTATGAACTGTTGAGTCACCCGGGATTCATAGTGACCCTGTGTACAACAGCCCTAAACCCTGCTCTATCCTGTGCCAATCTTATTGTCTCTGACACACCTACCCTTATTACCCCAGTCACTGAATCAATACATTTCATTGAGGGTCTGCCTCTTTTGCACTGTCCCTCCACCTTCCCAAGCATGATGTCCCTGACTGGTTCCTCCTTGCAGCATGTCCAATATATGTCAGATGAACTTTCAGAATCCTTGCCTCCAAGGAGGAGCCTGGTTTCACCTTCTCTAGGACAAATCTGTTTGTTCTCCTACCAGTCCCTGGTATATTCAGTATTCTACCAGCAACACAGCTCAAAGGCACCAACTCTCCTATCATCCCTAGTCATTGTCCAGCTTTCTGATGCATAGCAAGTGATTGCAAAGACCATGGCCTGTATCAGGTTCACCTTAGTCTCCAGACTGACATCGTTCCTCTTCAGTACTTTGGAGATGTCTGTGACATCAGATTTTCCCAATGCAGTTTGTCTTTTGATTTCCTGGCTGCTGGTACCAAGAGTGTTGATTGTGGAACCAAGTAAACTGAAACTGTTAACAATCTCTTCATCATCTATCATGATGCTGCCAATCGGCTCAGTGGTAAAAATCTTTGTTTTCTTGATGTTGAGCTTCAATCCATATTAAAGGCTGCAGTCCTTGACCCTCTGCAGCAATGTTTCAGGTCCTCCTCAGTTTCAGCAAGCAAGGTTGTGTCATCTGCATAACTCAGGTTGTTGATGAGTCTTCCTCCAATCCTGATGCCACATTTTCCCTCATAGAGCCCAGACTCCCAGATAATCTGTTCTGCTTATAGATTGAAAATGTCTGAAGATAGGACACATCTCTCATGTAAACCCTTCTCAGTTTTGGACCATGCACAGTTGCTAACAACAATAAAAAAAAATCAGTTGGTTTTCTATATACCAGGAGTAAGAAATATGACAAAGAAATTAGAGAAACAATTTTATCTACAATAGCGTCTAAGAACATAAAATTGTTGTTGTTGTTGTAGTATATGACCCATAATGACCCTATGAACAATAGTTCTGAACTCTGTTCTATCTTGTGTCATCCTTATCTCCAACACACTTGAGCCCATTGTCACAGTCACCGTATCAATCTATCTAAGAATCTTCCTCTCCCTAGCTGACCCTCTACTTTTCCAAGTGTGGGGTCCCCTTCCAAAGAATAGCTTCTCCTAGAAACATGCCCAAAGTATATGAGGTGAATCTTTGTCATCCTTGCCTCCAAGGAACATTCTGATTGCACCTTCTCCAAGACATAT
>NW_006399843.1:9949783-9965182 GCF_000299155.1 Elephantulus edwardii | reverse complement strand
CTACTGTAGAGATAAAAACAGCCCAATACACTGATATAATAATAATACACTAAACATAGACAAAGAGAGTAGCATTGAGAGTCAAGAAATAACCCCCCAACATTTATTGTCAACTGATTTTTTTACTCCATTACTGAATCCATTCATTGGGAGAGAGAGGGATCTCTTCAATAAATGGTGCTGGGAAACTTGGATTTTTATGTGTATAAAAATTAAGCAGGATCTGTGCCTCACACAGACACATAAAATACATTCAAAATGGATTAAGGATCTAAATGTGCAAACTGAAATGATTATATTCATAGAATAACAAACAGGGAAATGCTGTCAGGCCTAATGTTCAACAATGGATTATTCAGTATAATAATAAAAGCTCAAACAATGAAAGACAATATTAATGAGACCTCACAAAAATCAAAAGACTTTCTCAAAAAAGTGAAAAACAACAAGATACTGACTGGAAAAATATCTTCAGAAACCACGTATCTATCTCCCAACAATCTATTAACCAAAATACTAATATACACAGAACATTGACAATTTCACAGCAAAGGACACCCCAATTATAAAATGGGCAAAGGACTTGACTAGACATTTCACCAGAGGACATTCCAGTGGCCACCAAACACATGGAAAGCTTCTCAGTGTCATTAGCTCTAACAGAGAGGCAAATCAGAACTACAATAAGATACCATTCCACTCCCATTAGTATGAGTAAGACAGAGAACCAATTAGCCAGCTAACAGAGAAGAAAAATGTTGTTTAGGCTATGGGGACATTGGAATCCTTTTCCATTGCTGGTTGGAGTGAAAAATGAAATAGCCATTGTGAGGAACAGTATTCTCAAGCCCCTAAAAATAGAATTACCATATGGCCTAGCAATTCCACTTAAAAGTTTATTCTCAAGAGACTGGAAAGCAGAGACTCAGAGACTTATATACTAAGTCTAATTGTTCATCACTATTCATATTAGCCCAATGGTGGAAATAACCTAAAGGCCTATTAACAGAAAAATGGACCAAAAAAATTGGGATATATCCATATGATGAATACTACTCAGCCAGTTGCTGTTTTTGTTAGGTGCTACTGAGTTGAGCACAACTCATAGTGACCCTATGAACAAAAGATCAGAACCCTCTTTTATCTTGCACCATCCTCATGCTTCCTGACACACAAGAGCCCATTGCAGCAATCACCATGTCAATCCTCCTGGTTGAGGGTCTTCCTCTCCTTTGTGGACCATCCACCCTTCCCAACATCATGTCCCTCTCCAAAGGATAGCACCTCCTAGCAACATGTCCAAAGTGTGCGAGTTGAAGCCTCATCATTCTTGCCTCCAAAGAGCACTCAGGCTACCCCCTTTCCAAGACATATCTGTTCGTTCTCTTAGCTGCCCATGGAATATTCAGTGCTTTTCTCCAACACCACAGCTCAAAGGCGTCAATTCTTTTTCTGTCATCCTTATTCATTATCCATGTCTTCGATGCATAGCTAGTAATTGGGAAGAGCATGGCCTGAATCAGATGAACCTTAGTCTTCAAAGTGATATCACTGATATCAATAATTTGGAAAAGTTCCTAACTGCAGATTTTCCCAGTGTAATGCGTCTTCTTATTTCCTGACTGCTGGTACCAAGGATGTTAATTGTGGATCCAAGTAAGAGGAAGCTATTGACACTTTCGATCTTCTCTCCATCCATCATGACACTGTCTTTTGGTTCAGTGGTAAGAATCTTTGTTTTCTTGATATTGAGATACAATCCCTACTGAAGGCTGCATTCTTGATCTTCTGCAAAAAGTGTTTCAAGTATTCTTCACTTTCATCAAGTAAGGTTGTGTCATCTGCATAACACAGGTTATTGATGAGTTTTCTTCCAATCCTGATGCCACATTCCTCTTCTTAGAGTCAAGCTTCTTGGATAATTTGATCAGCATATAGATTGAACAGATATGGAAATAGACTACATCCTTGACACACTCCCTTTCCGATTCCAAATCATGCAGTGCTCCCCTGCTCTGTTTGCACAACAGCCTCCTGGTTCAGGTATAGGTTCTTCATGAGCACACTCACGTACTCTGGGACTCCCATTCTTCCTAGTGTCAGCCACAACTTGTCATGATCCACATAGCCAAATGCCTTTGCATAGTCAATAAAACACAAATAGATATTTTTCTGGTATGCTTTACTTTCAGCCAGGATCCATCTGACATCAGCAATGATATCCTTGGTGCCACGACCTCTTCTAAATCCTGCTCGAACTTCTGGAAGTTCCTTGTCTATGTACTGTTCCAACCATTTTTGAATGATCTTCAGCAGTATTTTGCTTTCATGTGGTATCAATGATATTGTTTGCTAATTTTCACATTCAGTTGGATCACCTTTCCTGGGTATGGGAATAAATATGGACCTCTTCCAATCCTTTGGACAGACAGCTGTCCTCCAAATTTCCTGACATGGACTGGTGAGTGCATCTAAGGATGCATCTATTCATTGAAACAAGTCAATTGGTATCCCATTGATTCCTGAGGATCTGATAGATGGGTCTATGTATTTAAAAGTTGGTGTGATCCTACCTGTGAGGGAGCCTTTAGCTTGACGTAGTTGGATCCTGTTGGGTGAGTGCTTTGATTTAATTGATAACTGGGGGTAAATTGGGCGTATCTAATAGTGGTAGCAATCACATGTAAGCTGATTAACTATCTCTTTGAAAACTCTGCCAGTAGGAGACAGGAAATCTTGAGATATGCTATAGAAATGTTGAATTTGGGAAATGTTATGCTGAATGAAATAAATCAATAGCAAAAGGACAAATCTTGTATGACCTCACTTATGTAAAAAAGGCAATAAGGCCTAGGGACTAAAGTATATTTTTGTTTTTGTATACCATTGAGTCAGGACCAACCCATAGCTGACCCTCCAGTGGGTTTTCAGAGACAGTTAATTGCATGGGAAGAGATTGCCTATCCTTCTCCAACAGAACAGCTGGTGGATTCAAACTGTGTGCCTTTGGGATTGCAGCACAGATTCTTACTACTAGGCCACTAGAGTTTCCAAATTATATTAGTAGTTACCTATCTCAAATAAAAGAGAATAAAAATGAGAGGAAAAATTGCCTTGATTAAGGGTATAGTGGCACAATCAAGGATTGTAATTGCTATTAATTGTCCTACAACCATGAAAGAATCAAATAGATGAATAGAATAAAATACTCTATGCACATAAAAAAACTTCTTCAATAGAGTAAAAAGGAAAACCACAGACTGGGAAAAAAAATTGGAAATTACGTATCTGAGAAGAGACTCTAAAATTTATAGAAAACTCCAGCACCTCAACAAGAAAAAGGCAAACAACCCAATCCCAAAATGGTCACAGAATATGAATGGATACTTCACCAAAGAAGACATTCAGTTGGCAAACACACACATGAAAAAATGTTAAAAATCCCTAGCTATCAAAGAGATGCAAATCCAAACAACTATGAGATATCATCTCACTCCAGCAACAACAGCAGAGTACAACAGAACAGTAAACAACAAATGCTGGCAAGATTGTGGAGAGATTGGAATCACTATTCATTGCTGCTGGTAGTGTAAAGTGGTGCAACCACTATGGAAGACAGTTTGGTGCTTTCTCAAAAAGTTGGAGATAGAAATACCATTTTACCCAGCAATTCCAGTACTGGAATATATCGTAAAGAAACCAGAACTGTCATCCAAACGGATATATGTACACTGATGTTTAATGCTGTGCTATTCACAATAGCAAAGTGAAGGAAGCAACCCAAGCGCCAATCAACAAATTAATGGATAGAAAAACTATAGAATATTTACATAGTGGGATAGTATGCAGCACTGAAAAACAATGAACTCATAAAACATTACACAACATGGTTGATCCTGGAGGACATTATGCTGCTTGAAATACCTCAGTCACAAAAGGACAAATACTGTATAGTGCCACTGTTATAAAACAGGACTGACATGGGGGTTGGGGAGAAATTAAGGAAAAAAGGAGTAAATAATGTGCATTGCATTGGAACAGCTTAGGGAAAGAACTGTTTAAGAGGAATATATGATTAGGTGTTATATGTATGACAACAGTGCAGAATAAGAGGTACATTGCAGAGTGGAGAGGGAAGGGAGGGAGGAGGGGGGATTTTATGCAAAGTGAACTGGGGAGGGGGAAACAGGAGGATGGGAGGAGGAGGGAGGAAAATGAGCAACAATGAATGAATGAAAATATCTTTTCTGTAAACTTCCCTTAAAATCACAATTAAAAAAATCATTGAAAAAATTTGTATACTTGTAAAAATTGAATGGATAGAAGTTGTAATATAGATATGCTTACAAAAGTAAAAAAGACAGTAGCTACTAGGCTGCTTATATACGACCAAACACTTTATATGGATTTTATTACTTGATTTGGAGTTTAGGGTCATGATTTCATAGGATAGCCCATTTGGTCTAATGACATATTTAGTGTTTCTGTCTTAGCTTGAAGTTTGTTGCATAGTGCCTGGGGTCTTAAAAGCTTACAAACATCCATGTAAGAAACTACAATTGGTATCTGCACTGGGAGCAAAGAAAAAGACAGAGAAGAGAAGGAAGAATTGCATGTGTGAATAATTGCTTCCAATGAGCACCTTCCTCCCTTGCCGTGAGACTTGACAAACTGGGGGTGACTGGCTATTATTACTGAACATTTTCCATCAAAGATTCCAAAGAAGAATTTTGATCAAGATGGAGAACATGTAGAACAGCATCTCAAATATTCAAAGACTCTAGAATTTCTGGAGAAGTAGAGGATAGATGAACCATGGAAACTGTCAGTCTGAGAAAAACATTAAACCTTAACTCAAAAACATCCCCCGCCCTACCAATGTGTCTTATAATGGAACAATAATTTAGCTTATTTAAAAAATTTCTGCCTTGAGAATTAAGCTCCTTCAAGAACAACTGGTATGGGATAAAACTGACAAGCCCAACTCTGCAAGACTAGATCAGATGTTAAGGGGCTGTGAATTTATATTAATGGTGGAGGAATGATTCAGAAAAGGAGAGCAAGAATAATTGAAGAATGTAATAATTATCATTGTAAATATGGAAGCTGTTAACAACATTAAACTAGATAAAACTTAGGAAAAAATCAGATACCTTATGAAATAGCTCCTTTTGAACACATATAGTGTTGCTAGGCATCAGGGCTGGTTAATGATTCATTCAACAGACAAAGAATTTTTGAGCCTCTACTATGTGTCAGTGCGGGAGAAGGATGGGTAGTCTCCTCCTGTGTGGTTTACTGCCTCTGAAAACCCACTGGCGAATCAGCTATGGGTCGATTCAGACTCAACAGTCCTCAAGAGTACAATGTGACAGAGTGTCAATCAATTATTTTTGGGAGAGTGTGTCTGTACATTATTGACTCTAAAATATTTCAGGAAGTACCATATGATAAAAAAAATCAATGGTAATGAAGGAAAAAGTTCAAGCTGCACTGATGGTATTGGCAAAAAATAAGGCCCTAGCAATTACTGGGATACCTATTGACATATTTCAACTAATAGATGCAGCCCTGGACATGCTCAGCAGTCTATACCAGAGAATTTGAAGGACAACTGCCTGTCTGGTTAAGTGGAAGAAAACCATATTTATTCCCATTTCCAATAAAGATAACACAACAGAATGTGGAAATTATTAAAAAAATATTATGAATATCACATGCAGGCAAAATTGTGCTGAGGATCATTCAAAATTGGCTAGGACAGTACATGTTATTGTTATTCTGTGCCATCGAGTTCCCTGTGTGCAATAGCTCTGAACCTTGCCCTATCCAGTCTCACTGGCTCTGACACACCTAATTCCATTGCTCCAGTTATCCTGTCAATACATCCATCTCCACCAGGGTCTTCCTCTCCTGTGCTGTCCCTCTAGACTTCAAAGCATGAGGTCCTACTGCAAGGACTGGTCCCTCTTGTCCACATGAACAAAGTATGTGAGATGGAACTTCAAAGTCCTGCCTTCAAGAAGAAACTTGGTTTCACTCTCTCCAAGACAGACCTGTTTGTTCCCCTGGCAGTCCATAGTATATTCAATATTCTTCTCCACCACTACAACTCAAAGCCATCAATTCTTCTTCTGGCATCCTTAGTCATTGTCCAGCTTTCTGATGTGTAACAAGTAATTGTGAAAAACATGGCCTGGATCAGTCACAAGAAGGCAGTCCTGGAGCAGAAGCTCAGGGGCAAGGACTTTTCTTCACAACTGTCTGAGATATAAATTCTTCTCTAAATGTGGTACCTGGAAGTTGGACTTAAAGCCTCCTAAACTGCAGAGAAACTGGCAGCATTGTGAGAGACCAGCAGCAGCGTGAGACATTAGACATCACAGAAGTGAACTGAGACCTACACCATCATATCAAGGATTGGAGGTGGAGGAGGAGTCATTGAACATGGTATTTGGAGGTGAAGGGGATGCTGGTGAAGCGGGGAAAGGGATGAGTCCAGACACATGTACCGGGGGCAGGGGTGGGGTGGGGTAACACTATGGCTACTTTTATGATGGAATATGTCTTTCATCTGCTCCTTTCTGTAAAATGCTTGTTCTGAAAGATATTATTCTGAAGCTGAGCATCCAAATTAAGACAGGCTAGGAAAAAGGATTTGCCATCCAGTTCTGAAATAACAAGCTTTTAAAAACCCTATGTACAAAACACTGCTAAATGTTGAAGCTGGGTTTAGAAGAGGCCATGGCACCAGAGGTATCATTGATGATGTTAGATGGATCTTGACTGAAAGCAGAAAATACCAGAAGAATCTCTATTTGTGCTGTATTAACTATGCAAAAGTATTTGACTGTGCAGATCATAACAAATTACGGCTAATATAGAAAAGAGTGGAAATTCCAGAATGCTTAATTGTGCTCATGTGAATTCTATACCCAGGCTAAGAAGCTGTTGTTTAAACAGAGCAAGGGAATACTGTATAGTTTAAAATTGAGAAAGGTGTGCAACAGGGCTATATCATTTCTCCACACCTATTCAGTCTGTATGCTGAGCAAATCATGCCAAAAGCTGGACTCTATGAAAAAGAATGTGGCATCAGGGTTGGAAGAAGACTCATCAACAACCTGCATTATGCAGATGGTACAATCTTACTTAATGAAAGTAAGGAGGACTTGAAGCTCTTGCTGAAGAAGATAAAAGACTATAGTCTTTCAATATGGATTACATTTAACATCAAGGAGATAAAAGTTCTCACCATTGGACTGATAGGTAAGATCATGATAGATGGAAAGATTGAAAATGTCAATGATTTCTTTTAACTTGGATCCACAGTCCACACACTTGGTACCAGACGTCAGGCAAGCAGGAGATATATTGCATTGGGAAAGTCCACTGTCAAGGACCTCCAGATTCCTGAGGAATAGTGATGTCAGTTTGAAGACTAAGGTATGCTTGATTCAGGTCATAGTCTTTTCAATTATTTGCTATGCATCTGAGAGCTGGGAAGCGAATGATGACAGAAGAATTGATGCCTTTGAGCTCTGGTGTTGGAGAAGAGTACTTAATATCCTACGGGCTGGCAAAAGAACAAACACATGTCTTAGAGAAAGTGCAGCCAGAATACTCCTTGGAGGCAAAGATGTCAAATTTTCATCTAACATACTTTGGACATGTTGTTAGGAGAAACTGTTCCTTGGAGAGGGACCTCTTGCTTCAAATGGTGAAGGAGGGTCGATGAAAGAGAGGAAGACCTTCAATGAAATGATTTGACACAGTGATTGCAAGCATTGAGCTCAAGATGGTCAGAAATGATGAGGATGCCACAGGATAGGACAGGGTTCAGATCTGTTGTTTGTAGAGTCACTGTGAATTATACTGGACTTGATGGCAGCTAACAACAACAACATCTATGTGCCAGTGCTGTCTGTAAATATTATGAAGAACTGATGGTAATGTTAAAATGATGAGCTGGAGAGATAAAGTTCTTGACTTTGTGAAGCCTATTGTGGGAGGTAACAAACAACAAATAAACAAATAAAAATGCAAAAATGAGGGGAGCTCTGGTGGCCTAGTGGTAAGGAGCTGCAACTACAATCCCAGAGGCGCACGGTTCGAATCCACCAGATGCTCTGCCGGGGAAGGAGGGACAATCTCCTCCTGTACCAGTCAGATCTGATTTGACGGTAGACACACACAAAAATAATAAAATAAAAATAAAAAAAAATGCAAAAATAATTTAGGTAGTGATGAATTCCAGACAGAGTCCCAGGAGAGACAAACGGTTAAGCACTCAGTTACTAGAAGAAAGGTTGGTGGTTCTAGCACACTGAGAAGCACCTTAGAAGAAAGGCTGGATGATCTGCTTGCACCAGGTCAGTCTTGAGAACCCCGTGGAGCAGTTCTTCTCTACTCATGGGGTCATTCATCATGACTCAGAATCAACTCAATGGCAACTCACAGTAGCAACAAGTAATAGACAGGAAATCAGACTGAAAATATGCTCCAGGGTGATTGGTTGATGAGGTGAGTAGTAACAAGAGGGTGATTAGGAGGCTTGGGAAAATTAATAAGTAAGCTGAGACCTGAAAGTTGGATAGATATCTAACTAACAACAAGTTTGACTTGTCTAGACTTCTTGACTAATTGATAATGAACAGAGAAGGAAAATGTTATGTACAGGGTCACACAGCTAGTTAACAATAGCACAGTCAGGACTAAAAGCTCATACTCCAACTCCCCGGGGACTCTGAAAATGCAGCCCCTTGTCCCTCTTCACAAATTGTTAAAGTCTCAAAACTTGTGACTTTAAAGTCAAGTCTTTACTTCCACTAAACTCCCCGCCTGTCAATCATCTTGGTACCCTGGCCAGGACCACTTCTGTGTACTGCTCTCCAAGCCAGGACAGTGGAGATCAGCTTCATGGCTTAATTCTTGAGATAAAAGCGACAGTGCGTGAGCAGAGGAAAAGCACAGTGGCCAAGTGAGTTCCCATCATTAATTGCTAAGCACAATAAACCCAGCAGAATCCTGGCCTTATAATGTCCTCGTTTAATTAATGCTAAATGACTGGGGGACCCGTATGGATTTATACATTAGATCCACATTAACACCAAATTGTTTGATCACGAATAACTGTTAAAATAATGAACACAGGCGCTTTACAACTAGATGAGAAGGATGAGACACTGCCTCGTGCTCAGCTTGAGGGGTGGGTCAAAGCACTCTTCCCAGGGCTCTATTTCCCCACTTCTCTTTCCCCCCTTCTTGCTCTCTAGATGATAATTTCCAAAAGGCTTTGGTTGACTTACCTGTATGCCCAGCACTGTGCTTGCATGAAGCAGAGGGTAGGTGCACAGTTACCCTCCTTGAGCTTGCACTTAAAGATGAAGTGTTCACTTGAAAGCAGTATCCTCACTAGAACAACATATTAAGCACCCCATCACCCATCTGTCAGTTGTTGCACTGTGCTGGCGTATAGAGCCACCAGTATTCAAAATACCAGCAGAGATCTGTGGAATTTGAGTTTCAACAGAGACTCCAGATGAAGATAGACTGGGAATAAAGACCTGGTGAGCTACTTCTAAGAATTAGCCAGTGAAAAATGTGTGGATCATTATGGAACGCTTGACTTGTAGGAACCAATCGCTGGAGGAGAGTGTCATGTCTGGTGAATGACCTCAGCAGGAAGTCACCAGGGAGGGTGACAGGAACCTTTGGTGAGATGGGTTGGCCTGATGAATGTAATTATGGCCTCAAACACCTGCCTGTGATTGTGAGGATGATACAGGAGTCGCCAGCGTTTCATTCTGCTGTATAAAAGGTCTCTGTGAATTGGAGTTGACTTAACAGTAGCTCTCTATCTTTCCATCTCATTTCTGGGAGTTTATAAAGATCTTACTTAATCCTCTCAATATTGGAAGGTAGGGTACTGTGATCAATTCTCAGCTTGAAATTCTGAAAACCATGCTCTTTAATATTGGAAGAGTCTCTCTACAAACTAACCATCCACTAAACCTGTCCAATTTAATCATTGCTATTAGTTTCTCAAGGGAATTTAGAACACATTGTTGGCCATATATCATATGGCTTCCCTCAGTGCTTTTAGTAGGAAGGTACTGAAACAATGTTTGTGAAGTAAATGAGTATGTGTAGCTTCCATACTCAGCCCAACTTGCTCATTAACACATAGTCTAGACAGAATTGAACATAAAAATCTAGATTTAGCCCCTAGGTCTTTGCTGTTTCAATGGCATGGTTCTACTTTGTAAGGCAATAGTGTAGAAACTATGTCTTCAAATTCAGGCATGACTGGCTGGGGCAGTCAAGGAAGAGTCCCTGGAGGAGGAGGGCTTCAAATGTTGTCTGTAGAAGTGTATTGTCTTAGTGGATTGAATGTCTTGTTCAGTGAGAGTAAAGGATTTTTTCCCCTCTTTTTATTTTATTATTTTGTGCATGTACCCTCAAATTGGATCTGACTGGCACAGGAGGAGATTGCCCCTCCTTCTCCAGCAGAGCATCTGGTGGATTTGAACCGCATACCTCTGGGATTGTAGTGCAGCTTCTTGCCACTAGGCCACTAGAGCTCCCTTGAGAGTAAAGGATTTTTTGCCTCTCCCCCACTTTCATCCTTCTTTTTCTCTTCCTGCAGACTTGACCCCCATCCTGCTTTCTGTGCTCATACATTGAACTCCAGGGAAGACTCAAATTGTTTTCCTTCCGAATGATCTCACAAAACTACATTTTGAGTATGAGTTATTCTGTTCAGCTATTGGAAGGGAGATGCCCCATACCCTTCCTTATCTCAACTCTAGAGAGCCTGGTGTGTGCCCAGCTTCAGGCCTGTGGGAGGCGACCCACTCGCCACACTGTCTCCTGGTTCACATATTACATCCCTGGGCTTCACCAATGGGATTAAGAACTGGAGCTCTGAGTGTGGTGACTGATGATGATCTCAGTGGGAAGTGGCTACGATAGGGCCACTTGCTGGGCATTTCTTATGGAAGAGAGACGTGGTGGTGCCCAGCTGTCCTGCCTATTCTTTGATGCTGGGGCTTCCAAATATTAGAAGCAAAATTTGCTACTGTTTCTTGCCATGATTTCCCCTGACTGCAGCCACTCTAGACAGGGGACTGTTAGGGATGTCTTTGAGAAGGTCTGATAGTGGTCCCTGGAGAATGCTTGGAGCACGTTGGCAATACAACCCCTGGTGTTCTGGGCTCCCATAGTTGTTCAATAATATGCATAGTTCATTCTGCCTACATCACTTGGTCAGCAAAAGAGAGGAAGATCCTTCAGGAGGTGGACTGACACAATGCCTGTGACAATGGGCTTTATCACAGCAGAGACTGTGAGGACGGCACAGGATCAGACAAGGTTTTGTTCTGCTGTACAAAGAGACCTTCTACCTGGAATCAACTCATTAGCACCTATCAAAAACTTCTGGAGATGCTTTCTCTTCCCTTTCATTTCTACCAGGTCAACTATTATTTATCCTTAAAGACCCACCTCAGTTACCTTTCCAAGAACCCTGCCACTTGCCTGTGGAAAAATCAGTCTTCTTTCTCTGCATTTTCCTATGTTTTTGCCCCAACAGGAAACACATCTCATTTTACTATTTCTAAATGTCCCTATTTTATAGGGACATGCAGGAGTGGCATTCACTTCCGAAATAGCTTGCCTTGGGAAACTCTATGAACGTGGAGAAACAGAAGTTATACAAGTATTTAGGTCTTTCATTCACAGGGTCGCTATGAGTCATCTATGAGTTGACAGCACCCAACAACAAATGACATCTAGCCACATAAAAGTGTCTACCCAGAAATGAGGGATTTGAGTGAGATGGGAGAGCTCTGCTTTATCAACTCAAGCTTCACCATCGTGAATGAAAAAAAATGCTAAATAGGAAAACAAAAGTGGGAAGGAGAGAAGGAGAAGAACAAATATACACTGGGTCATTTGTGTGTGTGCATCTTGGACTTACGGAGTCTTATGAGCAATTTGCTGTGGTCCCTTGGTGGCCCTGGGTCAGCAGTATTGTGGGTCACAGGCTGGACTTTGTCCTTTGGGCTGACTGATACAACTGGTTACTAACTAAATCTAGCAAGTTTTAAACAGCCAAGAGGAATATGTTGTTGTTTTGTACTGTTAAATCAGAACAAACTCATAGGAAAGGAGATCTGGTGGATTCAAAGTACACGCCATTCAGATGGCAGTGCAGCTCCTTATCACTACGTCACCACAGCTTGAGAGGAGAAGTGAGCCTAATTAATTATCTGTCACATAAATGGGTACAATATTCTGAATTCCTTTCCTCTTAGCTGAGACATAAATCAACTCTCTGGGAGGGAGTTCAAGGGAATGTTTTGGAATTGGGGTTGGAAATGGAGATGAGCCCAAGGACTGAACGCTTCAAGGGAAGCTCTCTTTGTGTGGGCCTGGGAGTGACGTGAGGACCGTGTGACAGTATCCTACTTGGAACAACGCAGTCCGTCTGCATTCGTTTCAACTTGGTGTGCTTTGAAACCTAGACTGAGCATTGCAGACTTGGTTCTCTAGGGAAAAAGTCCATTGTCTAACAAGACTGTGGAGAGTCTTGAAGATTAGAAATTTGGATTTAGAGTTATTTGTGCCAAACACCTGATATGTGCATCATGGCTCCCCTCTTCCTCACTGGTAAATTCCCAACAAATTCATGCTCATCCTCAGGATCTTCTGAACCAGTGCTCAAGGCGGCTGCTGTCAACTGACTAGAGCTGGTACTCAAAGGGGAGCTATTTGCTATCTCTGACTGAGCCCAAGCTGTTCACTGGCAAATAAAGAAACTCAGGTTAAGGGAGATGGCATGACCTGCCATGGACCATCTTTAGAAGGCAGGTGGGGCAATGGTAGATGCCTACACAGAGGAGGTAAATTATGAGAATAAGAAGGTTAATTCCTTATTACGGAGTAGAGTTTCTTGGAGGGGAAAGTGGGAAGCTGGGAGCAGGGCAGAGATTATGGTGAGTCAAGACATGATTAAAAGAAACATCACTCTCAGATGCTGACCCTGCTCTTGCAAGAGTAAAATGAAATATCTACTGTCCCCAAGGCACCTCACTTGGCCTCATCCTACTCTTCATCCTGGCTGGGACACTAGTTAAAAGATTACTTTTACATCACTGAGTCCAAGCATCAAATCGAACAGTGACAGCAGGAAGGCAGGAATCAGGTCAAAGCTGACAGATACTGTGAAAGAAGAATCAGCCGGCCTTGGTGACAGACTAGGAATCAGGGATAAGGGGGAGGGACATTTTGGAGCCCCAAGGTGACCACAAGGATGGTGGTGTCCTGATAGGAACAGGAAACAAGAGCTGATCGTCCAGTTGTGATTTTGTCCAGTAGGAGCACTGGGTGTGTCTCAGTGCCTCTCTTTTTCTGGAAAGTGTTTCATATTGGAGTATAATACACATACAGAAAGCTGTCCATATTGTAAGAGATGGACTTCCAAAAACTCAACTGAGCCTTGTAAAACTTTCAAAAAAGACACAACAAACCCCATGGTCTTGGCTGTGTCCTTTCAGCTGCTGTCCCCACTCCCTGACTGTCCTGACTTCTAACACTATAGTTTTGCTTGTTTTTTTAATATTAATAGAGTATTATAGTGTATACTGCACATTTTTTGGTATATACTGTAAGGTTTTAGTAATATGAAGTGGATTTTCCCCCTCTAGAGTATGTAAAATTCAACCAGATGGTTGCAATAGTAGATTGTTCAATCTCCTTGTGTAATGTTCAATCTGTGTTTTACTTACCCATTCGATTGTCGATTATCTTCTGTGTAGTTTCCAGTTTGGGCTATTATGAATATTATGGTATATATAACACTCTATGTCATAGTTGCTGTTAGGTGCCATTGAGTCGAGCATGACTCATTGCAACCGTATGAACAAAAGATCTGAACCCTGTTCTATCCTGTGCCATCCTCACTCTTCCTGACACACAAGAGCCCATTTCAGCAGTCACAGTGTCAATTCATCTGGTTGAGGGTCTTCCTCTCCTTCACTTACCCTCCACCCTTGCCAGCATAATGTTCTTTTCCAAGGAATAGCACCTCCTCACAACATGTCCAAAGTATGTGAGGCAAAGCCTCATCATTCTTGCCTCCAAAGAGTCCTATGGCTGCACTGTCTCCAAGACATATCTATTTATTCTCTTGCTGTCCATGCAATGTTCTATGCTCTTCTCCAACACCACAGCTCAAAGTCATCAACTCTTTCTCTGTAATCTTTATTCATTATTCAGCTCTCAGATGCATAGCCAGTAATCAGAAAGATTATGACCTGAATCAGATGCACCTTAGTCTTCAAATTGACATCACTACTCCCCAATACTTTGGAAACATCCCTAAATGCAGATCCAAGCAAGATTAAGCCGTTGACAGTGTCAATCTCCTCTCTATCCATCATAACATTGCCTGTTGGTCCAAAAGAATCTTCGTTTTCCTGACATTGAGATGTAATCCATACTGAAGGTAATATTCCTTTATCTTCCGCAACAAGTGTTTCAAGTCCTCTTCACTTTCAGCAAGCAAGAGTGTGTCATCTGCATAATGCAGGTTATTGATGAGTCTCCCTCCAATCCTGAGTCCAGCTTCTTGAATAATTTGCTCAGCATACAGATTGAATAGGTACGGAGAGAGAATACAACCATAGTGCACTCCCTTCCCAATTCCCAGTTCCAAATCATGCAGTGCTCCCCTGCGCTGTTCATACAACAGCCTTCTGGTCCAGGTTCTGCGTGAAGACAATCAAGTGCTGTAGCATTCCTATTCTTTTCAGTGTCAGACACAACTTATCATGATCTACACAGTCAAACACCTTTGCATAGTCAATAAAGCACAACATCAAGGTATATAACTTACTCTGAAAAATCCACATACAGATTGAATTATCTTCCTTAAATTTACTTTGAATGACAAAAGAACAAACAAGTCTGTTTTGGAAGATGTACATTTTTAAAAGTGCGGAGGGTGAAACTTCATCTCATGTATGTTGGACATGTTATCAGAAGTCCTTGGAAAAAGACTTTATGCTTGATAAAGTAGAGGATTAATTAAAAAGAACAAGATCCTCAACAAAATGGATTGATAGAGTGTCTGTAAAAATGTCTGCAAGCAGGCAGTCTGGCACTTCCTCAAAAAGCTGGACATAGGAGATCCAAGAGGCAGAGACAGCGTGGTGAGCTGCGGGAGCAGCGAGCCACTTAAAGCAGGGCCATTATGGCCTTCCACAGACTTCGACTTATTGATAATTGAACACTTAAACAGTTGATGACTGGCCCTCAGTGAAGATCGAGGCTCAACAACAGGAATTCAAGGATTCCCAAGGAGAAATGGGTGAGTCTCGTGGCTCCCAACCCCCC
>NW_006399843.1:9949073-9949683 GCF_000299155.1 Elephantulus edwardii | reverse complement strand
CCCCCGCAAAGCCCGCACCCGTGCTGCAGAGCCACTGCAGCTCCATGAGGCTTCCACAGCCAGAACGAATGGATTCCCTCACCCAGGATGGATGCTGGGCACTGGCCCTCCTCAAGACTGGTACAGTGAAGCCACCACACTGCCCAAAGGTGGACTTGGTCTGGAGAGAATTCTTGGAGCCAGGATGGCGGCAGTGGGGGAAGCGGGTGCCTGCTGGCTGCCCGCACAAGACGGGCTGTGCACATGCCGAGCACCTGTGCGGTGGGGTGGGGGGGGGCGCACCCCCAATGGCCGCCCACGCTGGGGGGGCCACATGCCTCCCGCAGGCCTCCCGTGCTGGGAGGAGGTGCCTGCACCCTGCTGGCTGCCTGCATAGGAGGTGGGGGATGGGATGCATGCCCACCATCTGCAGGTTTGGGTTTCCTATGACAGACCAAAGAAGATGATTACCTATGCAATGGATTGCGGAAAGGCACTGTGAGTCTGATGACCTTAACAGTGGTAGCATGTAGAAGAAGACCAACATCCTAAATGCACCACATATTTTGTTCTGTTGAATGCTTCTGCCAAAAGATGGTTAGACCTGGGGGGAGTCTGTTCACAATTCTCA
>NW_006399843.1:9946164-9947613 GCF_000299155.1 Elephantulus edwardii | reverse complement strand
TCACATGATGGAATACTATGCAGCACATGCAGGAGCAATGATTTTGTAAATTACTACCTAACTTGGGAGGGACTGGAGACCATTATAAGTGAACTAACTCAGTCTCGTAAGAGCAGATACTGTATAGGCCCATTATTGTAGAACATGTATGAGAATCCAAGGAGGGGAGGGTGGAAGCAGAGGGGTGAGGATGGGGGGGTGGGTGGTGAATGATAAGGTCATAGGATTTGATGAGTGGAGGAGGAGGTGTGCAAAGGAAATGGGAAAGATCTAGTGTGAAAAACAATGTATACGCATGTTGTAAGTAAACCAGTATAAAATAAAAATTTTAAAAAAGATTTAAAAAAGAAAAAGATGCCTTCAGGTATAGCAGCATTTGTGAGGTTGATGCGAAATGGGAAGTCTTTTGCTCTGTTGTACATGGGGTCCCTATGGGTGCAAGTTGATGGGATGGCACTAACAACAACAGAAAATGTGTTAAAAGTCCTTCCTTCTATGCCTGTGAATATAGTCCTACTTGGAAAAACTGTTTTCATATATTAATGAGGCCAGGCAGTAGAAGCTATTTCTTAAACCTAATCATTTCTGAGTGAGCATAAAACAAGCATCAATATAGAAACAAGCAAGTAAAAATGAAAAAGATAGATGTCATACTACATAAAGATCATCAAGCATTACAGATTGGACTGTGTCTTCCCAAAATATGTGATTAAAATCCTGACCTCTATGCCTGGGTTATAGTTCCACTTAGGAAAGACCTGTTTAAGTTATGTCAAGGAGACAGGATTAACACTGAGTGTGCTTTGAGTCAATCTCCCGTATTGTCAGGTTCCTACTGAGACTCAGACCTTCAATTGCTCATGTACAAGTGCAAGCTGAAGTCGAAGAAAATGAAAACAAGCTCACAAAAGCAGAACATTGCAAGGAAATGTCTGAAACTCAGGCTGGATTCAGGAGAGAATATGCAACAAGAAATATCACTGCTGATATCCGATGGATCTTGGCGGAAAGCAAAGAATACCAGAATGATGTGTATCTGTGTTGTATTGACTACTCAGAGTCATTAAACTCTGTGGATCATATAAAATTATAGGTAGCATTCTGAAGAACGGGAATTTCAGAACATTTAATTGTGCCCATGTAGAATCTGCACTTAGAGTTTCTTGCATATGGTAGTAATCCATATTGATTTTAGATTTTGGAATATTTTCTATCAGTTTGTTATTTTCTTTTGGTTAATTTTGCCTGTGATACTCTTTCTATTAATAGAAATCTTTAACTTTGACAGAGTCAACTTCACCAATTTTTGCCTTAGGTTTTTACTTAGTTTTCATTTAAGAAGTTCATCTGTCCTGAGATGTTGTTGTTGTTATGTGCCGTCGAGTCGCCTGCGACTCATAGCGACCCTATGTACAACAGCCCTAAACTCCGCTCTGTCCTGTGCCAATC
>NW_006399843.1:9943781-9944439 GCF_000299155.1 Elephantulus edwardii | reverse complement strand
TTTATTTTTTTTAGCAGTGGCAAAGTTTAATAGGACAGCAAACAGTAAATGTAGGAGAGGATGTGGAGAAACTGGAACGAACTCTCATACACTGTCGGTAGGATTGCAAAATGGTATAGCCACTCTGGAAGACAGTTTGCTTTTCTCTCCCCAGCAATTCAATGTGCTAACTCCGGCAGTGAATCTCCTTCCTGATTGTAGCCCCCTCTCTGAAATTCTGTTGTCCTCATTGGTGTGTGGGCTGACCCAGTGACATCCAGGTACTCTGCCTAGAGAAGTTGCCTTCCGAGAAGTTGCTGGACCCTCACTCCCATGATGTGCTGGCTCTGGGATTGAGTCTCTTACCTGATTACAACTCCCTCTCCCGAAGTCTGATGGCTGTATTTGTTTCTCTTCTGCATTTGTTTATTTGTTTACCTTCAATTCCTCCTAATTTTCTGCAAACAAAAATGTGTGATTTGCATAACCTAAGTTATTTGTGAGTTTTCCTCTGATCTCGATATCAAATTTTTCTTCCTCGAGTCCAGCTTCTTGAATAATTTGCTCAGCATACGGATTGAATTGATATTGAGAGAGGATACAAGTCTAATGCACGTCTTCCTTAAATGTAAGTCATGTAGTGGTGTTCGCATGACAGCATCTTCTTTTTTTTTTTTTT
>NW_006399843.1:9931234-9942626 GCF_000299155.1 Elephantulus edwardii | reverse complement strand
TTCTCTATGTATTGTTCTAGCCATTTTTCAAGATCTTTAATACTATTTTGCTTGCATGCGATAGTAATGATAATGTTCTATAATTTCCATATTCTATCGGATCATTTTTCTTTGGAATGGAAACAAATATGCATCTCTTGCATGCATTCAGCCAAACACCTCTAAATTTCCTGGCATAAACTAGAAAATATGTCTAAAGCTACATCTGTTAGTTGAAACACATCATCTTGTATCCCAAAGATTGCTGGAGCCTTATTTTTAGCCAGTTTGAACTTCTTCCTTCATTAGCATTGGCTCTTGACTATAAGGTACTTCTTGAAATATTTCAATGCTGGACTAATCTTTTTGGCACAGTTACTTTGTATTTTCCTTTCATCTTCTTTTGATGCTTCCTGGATTATTCAGGATTTTGCCCATAGCATCTCTCGGTATTGCAGCTTCACCCAGGAATTTGTTTTTCAGTTCTCTCAGCTTGAAAAATGCCGAGCGAGTTCTTCCCATTTTATTCTCCAATTCTAGATATCTGACAACAAGTCATCATTGCTTTGTTTATTTCTTTTTTTAAATCAGATTTTAGCTGGCTGTTGACTTAAAAAAAATCTCCGTTTCCCTTTTCTGTATGTTAATTAACAACAACATCAACAACAACAACAACAACAGTTAATTTGAAATAGATTTATTAACCCAAACAATCTTTTGGAATTTTCATTGAAATTTATTTGAAGTTAGAGAGATATGATAGCTTTCTATTATTATCTTGTCCTTGAGGATTCTCAAATCTCTATTTAGACGCCCTTTTATGTCTTTTAGTAGAATTTAAAATATTTCTCTCTGAAAAGTATATTTAATCCTTTTTGTTTGGTTTTGTGTTTTATTCCACTCCTAAGAAGGAAGAAATACAACTTCCATTAATTTATGCTACATACCTTGTCTAGCACATTGTTGTTTTGGTGCCATGAAGTCAACTATGAGTCACAGAAACTTTATGAACATCAAATCTAAACCTTACCTTATCCTGTGCCACCCTCATCATCTCTGATATGTTATGGTCACAGTATCAGTTTATCTTGTTCAAAGTCTTCTTTTCTATCTCTCTGACTCTCCACCATTCCCAGTACGATGTCTTTTTCCAAGGACTCGCTCTTCTTGACAACATGTCCAAAGTATGTGAGATGAAGTTTAACCATTCTTGCCTTTAAGGAGCACACTAACTATACTTCTTCCATGACAGATATTTTTGTTCTTTTTGCATATCATGGGGTATACAACATCACAGTTCCCCATGATTCTGTCATCTGTATTTATTGCCCAAATCTAAGATGCATAGGAAGTAATTGAAAAGACCATGACTTTGATCAGTTGCACCTTAGTCTTTAAAATGACAACATTGGGAGATCCAAGATGGCAGTGGAGGCAGAGACAGTGTGGTGAGTTGCGGGAGCAGCGAACCACTTAAAGCAGGGCCATTATGGCCTTCCACAGACTTCGACTTATTGGTAATTGAACACTTAAACAGTTGATGACTGGCCCTCAGTGAAGATCGAGGCTCAACAACAGGAATTCAAGGATTCCCAAGGAGAAATGGGTGAGTCTCGTGGCTCCCAACAACCCCCACCCCCACCCCGCAGAGCCGGCGCCACACCACACAGCTGATGCAGCTCCATGAGGCTTCCACAGCTGTAACAATTGGATTCCCTCACCCAGGATGGATGCTGGGCACCGGCCCTCCTCAAGACTGGTACAGCGAAGCCACCACACTGCCGCAAGGTGGACTTGGTCTGGAGAGAATTCTTGGAGCCAGGATGGCGGCTGTGGGGGAAGCGGGTGCATGCCGCCCACCCACACAAGAGGGGCCGTGCACCTGCTGAGCTCCCTTGCGGCAGGGTGGGGGTGCGCACCCCCAATGGCCACCCGCACTGGGGGGGGTGTGCACCCCGCTGGCCGCCTGCATAGGAGGTGGGGGATGGGATGCATGCCTGCCATCTGCAGGTTTGGGTTTCCTTGGACAGGCCAAAGAAGATGATTACCTATACAATGGATTGCTGAAAGTCACTGTGAGTCTGATGACCTTAACAGTGGCAGCATGCACAAGAGGACCAACATCCTAAATGCACCACATATTTTGTTCTTTTGAATGCTTCTGCCAAGAGATGGTTAGACCTGGGGGAGTTTGTTCACAATTCTCAGATTCCCTTTATCATATATAAAGGGGGAGGGCAGTGACACCTTCTTCAAAATATAGTATGACCACTTATGGGTCGGGGTAAAGGTGGCAGTGCTGGAATTGGAAACAATATCCCTGACCACGGAGTCCTCAGTCAGGCGAGGGGACCAGACTGGGGTAGGAGCAATTGTGGGGGTGAGATACCAGCCAGCTCCTTGGGGGTGTTGCCCTGCTCGGGATGGGCTGCCCTCGGTCCCCAGCTTGGGGCGAGCCATCGCAGCCCTCTGCCCGGAGCGGGCTGCCCTCAGCCCCTGGCTCGGGGTGAGTCATCGTGACCCTCAGGGTGAGCTCCTCAGTCCCCAGATTATGCCATCTGAACCCTGGGTGGGGAAGGAAAAAAAAAAGAATGCCTAGGGTATCCAGAGAATGTTACCTAGGCCACCTTCTGCCACCCTCCCCCCTAGTAAACCTGAAAGCCACACCCTCAAAGCCCTTCTATTTGTAACTCACAAGTTTGTTCTCTCTAGGTTTGCTCCCTTTCCTATAGGTAACCTTAACTCCAGAATTGACCCTGAACCCAGTGCCAGTGACAAAAAGGAAATACAACTGACAGCTAAGGAAGCAAAGGAGGATGGAGCCTCTGGGTTCAACCAGCCATCCCCACTGGACCCACCTGGGAAAGCACTTTGCCATCCAGAGGGGAGCAAATGACAGGAAAATATCTTCTAACAGAGCAAGAAGGCAAGCAGCTTTAACCTAAGTCCACCAGTAAGGTGATAAAGCATCCTCCCTTCCCCCCTTTACATCTACGCCCCTGTTCAGCATGAAGAAGCCAGAGAGTCGGCATCCAATTCCCAAATCAATAAGACAGTTAGTTTAATTACCATTGAAAAATGCTTGTCATTCCTCTGCAGCATCTGTTCCCCACTGGACCTTCATAATTTCCTTCACTTGCTCCCCCCACCAACCAAACTGTGCAGCTCTGCAAGTGCATCCTGGCCCATCCTCACCCTTCTGCCCCCAACCTTCACCTCCTTGTACCCCCAATATGTTTTTCCCAATAAAAAAAATGACAACATTGCTCCTTAAGGCATGATTTCTCCAGTGCAACACATCTTTCAATTTCTTGACTGCGTTCATCTCTCATGTTGGTTGATTGTGGATCCAAGTAAAATGAAGTAGTTGATAACTTCCATTTTTCTCCATCTATTAAGGTGTTTCTTATTGGTCCAGTGGTGAGAATTTTTGTGTTCTTGATATTGAGATATAAATCACATTGATCTTCTTTGATCTTCTGTAGTAAGTGCTTCAAGTTTTCTTCACTTTAAGGAAATAAGAATGGGTAATCTGCATAATGCTGAAGTTTGATGACTGCTCCTCTGATCATGACACCATACTATTTTTCATGAAGTCCAGCTTCCTGAAGGATTTGCTGAGCATACAGGTTGAATTGGAATGGAGAAAGGATACAACCCTGCATACACCTATCCTGATTTTAACCACACAGTGCTCCCTTGTTCTGTCCTGACAATAATTTCTTGGCTTCTGTGTACGGTTTTCAAGAGCACAATTAAGTGTCCTTGGATTTCTATTCTTCTGAATGTTTTCCATAATTTTTTTTATGACCCACACAGTCAAATGCTTTTGCACAGTCAATAAAACACAAATAAACATCCGTTTGATATTCTCTGCTTTCCCCCAAGTTCTGTCTGGCATCAGCAGTGATAATTCTGGTGCCATAACCTCTACTGAATCCAGCTTGAACTTGTGTCATTTCCCTGTTGACGTACTGTTCGGTAGATATATAGCTGTTGTTGAATAATCTTCAACAATATTCTCCTTGCATGTGATATGGATTATATAGTATTTGATGATTTCTACATTCTGCTGGTTAATAAGAAGGGTATAGAATTTTAAAACCAACAAGCTATCATTCAAATTTGAGTTCTTTAGTTACTGTTTAAGGGTTTGGTGACCCAGGAAGAGTTGTGCTGCTAATATAAAGACCATGCTTCTCTGGCATTTTGAATGCGCGAGTAACTCTGTAGGAGAAAGATGGGCAGTTTCAGCTGTGAATAGGTTCAGACTTGACAGAAAAGAGAGAGTTAATGTTGAATGACCGTGGATATATGACTTAATCTTGCTGTTTCACTGCTGTGAATTAGGAATACCTGTATTGCAATATTGTTATGAAGACTAACTAACATGCTTTGTTAAATACCTAGTATGGTATTAAACGAGAATCCTGGTGGTATAATAGGTAAATGTTCAGTTGCTTATTAAAAGGTTTGATGTCTGGATCCACCGATGGCTCAACTGGAGAAAATAGCTGGAAGTTGATACCAAGAACAAGATTTTATTTTATCTAATAAAGGTATTGAAATAGAAATTTAACTTTTCAATTGATTAATTAAATCAATTAATTATAATATCTGATAAAAATATATATATTACCTTTCCATTTACCCAACTTACCTATTTTTAAATTTTTTAATCACCTCTTCCTCCTTGCCTTTCCTTGGTAACCATTCAAGAATTATTCTATCTGTGTTTAAAATTTTCCTTAGCTTTTTATAACAGAGGGCTTATACTATGAACTAGAGAAAAATGGACAATCACTCATGTGATTTACATATTCAGAAACTCAGTGGAAGGCTAAATATGGGTGAGTTCTGACTTGACGACAATGAGTTTTAGGGATTTTTTTAGTATACCATATTAGTCCTTTTTGGAACTGATTTACTTCATTTATCATAGTGTCCTATGCTGTTGTTATGTGCCATCGAGTCCTCTCTGACTCACAGTGACCCTATGCACAACAGCTCTGAACCCTGACCTATCCCAGGCTTCCTGTCTCAGACATACCTACCTCCATTTTCTCAGTTACTGTGTCAATCCATCTCACTCAGTGTCTTACCCTCTTGTGCTGTCCCCAACCCTTCCAATCATTATGTCTTTTTCCGAGGACTGGTCTGTCCTGGCAACATGCCCAGAGTCTGGGACATGGAGCTTCAAAATCCTCGCCTCCAAGGAGCAGATTGGTTTCACTCTCTAGGACAAACTTGTTTGTTCTTTTTGTAGTCCATGGAATGTTCAATGCTTTTCTCCAGTACTACAACTCAAAGGCATTGATATTCCTTCTTAGTCATTGTCCAGCTCTCTGATGCATAGCAAGTAATTGTAAAGACCATGGCCTGGATCAGGAGTATTTTAGTCACCAGTCTGACATCATTACTCTTTAGGACTCTGGAGAGGTCCCTGACAGCAGATTTTTTCCAATGCAATTAATCTTTTGATTTCCTGACTGCCATTGGCCCAGCTGGCAGCAGCAAGATGCACAGAGAAGAGACTGAAGTTGTTAACAGTTACAGCTTGCTGGGCTCCACAATCAACATTCTCAGCACCAGCAGTAAGGAAATCAAAAGCTGAATTACATTAGGTAAATCTGCTGTCAGGGACCTTTCCAGAGCACTGAGAAGCAACGATGTCAGTCTAGAGACTACGCTGCACCTGATCCAGTCTATGGTCTTTGCAATTACTTGCTATGCATCAGAGAGCTCAATGATGACTAAGAATGGTAGAAGAATTGATGCCTTCAAGTTGTGGTGCTGGTAAAGAGTCTTGAACATACCATGGACAGCCTAGAAAGTAAATAGGTTTGTCTTGGAGAGAATGAAACTAAGGCTAGGATTTTGAAGCTCCATCCCACATACTATGGGCACGTGGCCAGGAGAGGCTGATCCCTGGAGAAGGACACCGTGCTCGCAAGGGTGGAGGGACAGTGCGGAAGAGAAAGACCTTGGATGAGATGGATTGATACAGTAACTAGGGCAATGGGGGTAGATGTGTCAGATTCAGTGAGACTGGCTTAGGTCAGGGCAGTCTTCAAAGCTATGGTACTTAGGGTCACTGTGAGTCACAGGTGATTTGACAGCACATAACAATAAAACCAACAGTGCCAAGGGTGTTGATTGTGGAAACCAGCTAGCTGAAATTGTTAACAATCTCAATCTTCTTTTTATCTCTCATGATACTGCCAGTTGGCCCAGTGGTAAGAATCTTTGTCTTCTTGATTTTGAGCTTCAATCCATATTGAAGACAGCATTTGACCCTGCATTTGAAGACTGTCTTTGACCTTCTGCAGCAAATGCTTCAGGCCCTCATCCTTTTTGAAGCATGCAATGTTTCCTTGCTCTGTTCTGATGACTGCTTCCTGGTCCAAATATAATACACCTAATATTATGCACTGCTTTGTGAATTCTTGGGTTTTTCCCCCACCGTGTTCTATAATTCTTCATTGTGTGAATGTACTATAACTTCTTTGCCCATTTGTTTATTGATGGATACTTAAGTGTTTTCAACCTAATTGCTATTATAAGTAATACTGTAATGAACATGGAGGTGAATAATCTGTTTGTAGGATAGCTTTTATTTCTTTGGGATATACATTCAGTGGTGGGATTGCTTGATCAAATTATATTTCTAGCCCCAACTTTGTAAGGAAGTTTCAAACTCTTTTTCACAATGTTCACAACATTTAACACAAATTATGGCTAACACTGAGAAGAATAGGGATCCCAGAACACTTAATTGTGCTTATGTGAAACCTATACCTAGACCAAAAAGCAGTTACTTGCTATGCATCTGTCCTTGAGAGGGTGAAACTAAGCTGCTCCTTGGAAGCAAGGATTTTGAGATTCTGTGTCACATACTTTGGGTATGTAACCAGCCAGGAGAGACCAGTTCCTAAGTTATGTAGTAATTTTCAAAATTGTTGCTCCTGAGTGCTGTATAATATTTCATAGAGTGAATGTACCGCAATGTCTCAATCCAATTGATTGTGGTTGGAAATGTGGGCTGCTTCCATGTTCTTGCCGTGGTGGAGAAAACTGCTATGAAAAGTGATGTATAAACCTTGGGCTTTTTCTCATGGAGACCCTGTAGTATTCTGTAAACATTTGTTATGAGAGCCTTGTCTGAGATGCCACTGCCAAATGCTCTTTCCCAGTCTGTAGGTTTTCTTTTCACCCTGTTGGAAAAAAACCTTTTTGATGCTCATAGGGATTTAATTTTTAAAAGGTTCCTTTCATCAATTTTATCCTCTCCTGGTTGAGTACTTCTGGCTGTATTTGTCAGCCTCTTTATATCATAGGCTAGGACTTATATGCTTGGTCCCACTTTGTCTCTTATGATGTTTATGGTTTTGGACTTTACGTCTAGGTTTCTGATCCATCTTGAAATGACATTAGTGTATGATGTGAGGTGTAGATTCTGCTTCAGCTTTTAACAGGTAGCAGTCTAGTTTTGCCAGCATCATTGTTGAAGAGGTTGTTGTTTCCCCATTTGCTAAGTTTTTGGTTTCCTCGTTGAATATCAGTTGACCATAAACAGATGGACTAACTTCTGGGCTCTCAGTTTTGTTCCATTGATCTATGCACCTGTCATTGTACCAGTACTATCCTGTTTTGGTTATTACAGCTGTGTTTGAGGTCCGGGAGTGCTATGCCTCCCACTTCATTTTTGTTTATCAGCAGTGCTTTGCTTATTTGGGGTCTTTTACCTCTCCAAATAATTTTCCAATTGCATTTTCTAGCTCTTTGAAAAATGAATTTGGTGTCTGTATTGGCATTGTATTAAACATGTAGATTGCTTTTGGTAGGATTGTAATTTTCACTCTATTACTGGGACAATGGGGGTAGGTGTGCAAGAGACAGTGAAACTGGCTCAAGATAGGGCCGAGTTCAGAGCTATTGTATATAGGGTCACTGTGAGTCACAGGTGACTCAATGGCACATAAAAACAGTACTCAATAGTTTTCAAGCAGGATGTTGTTTAGTTTCCATTTACTTAACATTTTTTTCTCCTTGATCTCCCTGTCGCTGATTTCTAATTTTATAGCATTGTGATCTGAGAAGATGTTTTGTAGTATTTCAGTGTTTTTATACTTTTTATTTCTGACTTAATGTATGGTTTATTTTGGAGAATGTTCCGTATGCACTAGAGAAGAATGAATATTGTACTTTTGTTGGGTAGAGTGTTTATGTCTATGAGATCAAGTTGATGAGTTGTATTGCTTAGTTCTACATCTTTGTCAAATTTCTTTCAAGTCATTCTGCCCTTCACCAAATATAGTGTATTTAAGGCTGTGCTGCGATCTCAAAGGCATGTGGTTCACATTCACCATCTATTCCAAGGGAAAAGAATCTCCTATGTGATTTACTGGCTTTGAAAACCTGCTGAAGAATCAGCTGTGGGTCAGTTCCAACATGCAGGCACACAGTAACAACAATTACTGTGAAGTTCTTGTCTATTTCTTTTTCAAATCTAGTAAAGTTTGGCTTGTATCATATAACTTTTTTAATAAGAGAGTAGATAGTAATTACAGTTATATTCTTTTATTCAACTGATCCTTTGATCATTATAAGATCCCCTTTCTTGTCTCTTATACTGGTTTTTGTCTTGAAGTCTATTTTATCAACAATTAATACTGTCATTCCCCTGGTGTTTTTTTTGTTAATTCCCATTTGTTTGATTTTTTGCTTTGTTTTTATCCTTTACTTTTTTATTTATCTTTGTCCTGTGTCTATGATATATATATTATAGATAGCGTATCGATGGATTATATTTTCTTATCAATTATGCTACTTTTTTCTCTTTACTGATGCGTTTAATCCATTGATTAATTTAGTGTAATTATCAACTGCTGTTGTTGTTATATGACTTTGAGTCACCTGCAACTCATAGTGACACTGTGTACAATATCTCGGAAACCTGACGTGGCCTAAGCCAATTTCATAGTTTCAGACCGACCTAATCCCATTTCCTCAGTCACTGAGTCAATCCATCTTATCCTGGGCCTTCCTCTCTTGCACTCCCTCCACCCTTCCAAGCATGAGGTCCCTCCTGGCCATGTGTTTATAGTATGTAAGATGGAGCTTCAAAATTCTTGTCTCCAGAGAGGAGCTTGATTTCACCCTCTGCAGGACATCTCTGTGTTTTCTCCTGACAGACCACAGTAAGTTCAACACTTTTCTCCAGCACCACAACTCAATGGCATCAATTCTTCTGTCATCCTTGGTCATTGTCCAGCTCTCTGATGCATAGCAAGTAATTGTGAAGACCATGGCCTGAATTGATAGATGTGGCATTATTGTTATCATTTTCCATCACTATTTTTTGTGGTGTTGCTAATTTCTTTGTTCCTTCTTTTCTGTGCTGAGTTAGTTTTGTTTATGACTTATAATTTCTTTATTGCTGGGTTTTGTTTGCTTTTTTCTTTGTTTTTGTTTTTTTTTGTATTTACTATGTCCTTTTGGTTTTATCCTTATTTATTTTTATGAGAAGGTTCACTAATTTTCTCGAAGGTTTAGATTGTAGTCCCAAATTTGAAAACCGTTCACTTTCTCTTGAAACCACCTTGACTTTTTCTCTATTTAAAATACTTATTCCCTTTTTTTTTGTATTGCAATTCTCCTCATTTATGGACTGACACTTGTTGCCTAGTGGAAAGAAGCTGCACTGCAATCCCAAAGGCATGTGGTTAGAATCCACCCCCTGCTCTGTGGGAGAAGGATGGGCAGTCTCT
Organism: Elephantulus edwardii; assembly: GCF_000299155.1. Classification (NCBI taxonomy): domain Eukaryota; kingdom Metazoa; phylum Chordata; class Mammalia; order Macroscelidea; family Macroscelididae; genus Elephantulus; species Elephantulus edwardii. The sequence continues at coordinate 9,932,877 of NW_006399843.1, read as the reverse complement.
TCCCATGCCTTTAACTGCCTCTGCAAACCCAACAACAAAACAAAACAAAACCAAAACAAACTCTAGTAATATCTCTGATTCTCTGTTTTTAGCATCATATGCCCATTATACTTTGGGGGATTTTTGTGTCTAGGTAAGTTTCTGCGTGATGCCATCGTATAAGCTAATTTTTTGTTTTTGTCTGCCATTTTTGGATCATGATCCATAGAATTCCCTTTAATATATCTTATAGGGCTGGGCTAGTTTATCAAATTCTTTTCATTTCTATTTAACTGGAAATATCCTAACTTTACCATTATATTTGATGGACATATTTTCTTATTATAGAACTACTTAGTTGGCAATCTTTCTTTCAAAGTTTTATACATGCTATTCCATTGTCTTCTTGCCTACATAGTTTCTGCTGAGAAACCACAGCTTAACCTTATTGATTCTCCTTTGTGGGCAACTTCATCATTCTTAAGTTGATTTCAGTGTTCTTTCTTTGTCTTTAATTTTGGAAAATTAATTTGATTGCGTATCTTAGTGTTTTTCTTTTGAGATCTGTCCTGTTTGAGGTAAACTTGGTTTCTTGATTGTATATTATTATCCTTTTCATAATACTTGGGACTACCCCCGCCGCCTCCCATAAGTCTTAAACAGCTTCTTCTGTGTGGTTTTCTTTTTTTTTTCTTTTCTCTTCCTGTTTTGGAATTCCAATCCCACATGAAGTTACCCCTCTTGATGTATCTTAAGCGATGATGGTGTCTTTGTTTTCTTTCTTCCTTTCACCACACCTCCATGATTGATTGCTATTGAAGGATTTGCCCTCCATATCACTAAGCCTGTGTTCCATTTCTTCATCTTCTCTTTTGTCCTTGCAATGTGCTATCTCTGGTATTTCAGTCTTAGTGTCCTGAATTTTCATTTGCTCTTTTTGTATTAAGTATCTCTGGTGAGATAGTTCATGAGGAGTCAAGATAGAGATGGAAAATCTCCTCCCATGCAACTTACAGCCTCAGAAACCCAAGTGAAGTTCAACTATAAGTTTGTTCCAATGCGAAGCTAAAGAGCAGGAATGTGGAGGAGAGAGATGGATTTTATATTTGTTCTAATTTTTCATCTTTTCTATTTGATCTTGTATTGCTTTTGTGAAATCTTCTATTTTCTGTATTTATCTCAATTTTCTTCTTAACCCATTGAAGGAACTGAATAATCATCCTCTTGAATTCCTTTTCAGGAAATTCCAATAGCAATTCTTCCTCTGAAGATTATCTTCTTGTTCTTTGACTTGGTCACTTTTTTGTTTCATCTTGTCCTGTTTATTGACTAATTTAAAGTTTCGAGGTTATTGGTATCTCCAAGACATCATGATGGTGTCATCTTTGTGTTATTTCATTGATATATCTGGTTGAGTCATGTGAGTGCTTACATCACTTGTTGGATTTAAAAAAATTTTTTTTTATTAAATTTTATTAGTTTTAATGAACCTTTACAGAGATTTTTGGGTTTTCATTCATTCATTGTTGCACTGTTTTCTCCACCCTCACCCCCAGTTCGTTCTTCTCCCCCCCCCGCGATGTCTGTTTTAATTGTCCAATTGCCACAGTGCTTGTCAAAGCCAGTTCTGATTAATCTCCTTTGTCAGTGTGTCCCTTGCCATT
>NW_006399843.1:9921766-9928789 GCF_000299155.1 Elephantulus edwardii | reverse complement strand
CCCCTCTAATCCTATTTTGTTGAGTGCTTTAATCATGAAAGGGTGTTGGATTTTATCAAAGGCTTTTTCTGCATCAATTGATAGGACCATATGGAAATTCCAATAGCATTTCTTCCTCTGAAGAATATCTTCTTGTTCTTTGACTTGGTCACTTTTTTGTTTCATCTTGTCCTGTTTATTGACTAATTTAAAGTTTTGAGGTTATTGGTATCTCCAAGACATCATGATGGTGCCATCTTTGTGTTATTTCATTTGATATATCTGGTTGAGCCATGTGAGTGCTTACATCACTTGTTGGATTTTTTTTTTTAAATTTGAGATAATGAAGTCTTTATTTTCTATTTTAAAAAATTGGCAGAGAGAGGTGGTGGCTTTTTGGTTGTTAGTCCAAGAGACCAAATTCCATACCCTTATCCAACTCCTCTGTCTCTTCCTTTGCTTCCACCTTAGCTGGGGCAGCAGCAGCAGGAGCAGCGGTAGTGGCACAGGGGGAGCAGTCACAAGTGCAGATGGATCAGCCAGGAAGGTCTTGTTCTTTTCAGCCAGTGGGAAGGTGTATTCATTCTCCACACACAAAGCCAAGCCATGCTTGTATTTACTGATGATATAGTGAGGTATTGAGGACACCAATCTGCAGACATATGCTGGCACATTGTAGACACCCTCCCTGAAGCAGGATGCAGAGTCTCCTCTGTGATGTCAAGCGCCTCAGGATTTTAGATGCTGCCCTTGTCCAACACCTGCCGAAGGAGAAGGGGGAGATCTTGAGCCTGTTCAGCAGGGTGGTCTTGCTGTCTCCCACCTTGTCTCCAGTCTTAATCAGCTGCACATCACTCAAAATTTCAATGGTGCCTCTGGAGATCTTAGTGGTGATTTCCTGAGCCTGGAAAAAAGAGTTTTCTCAGGGCCCAGACCTGGCCTGACACGGTAACCTCTCATGGAGCAATGGCACCAGCATGGGTTGTAGCTGGCACCTTACTGGCCAGCAGCATGCTCCTGATTCCAGTGAAGCCCTCTTTGGTGAACACCAATCCCATACTCCTCCAGATGTGAGGCAGCATCTTCTCGAGGTCTGAGTTGATGTCCAGGTAGCCCCGGATGGCCTGGCCCATCATGACGTTCTTGCCCATCAGTACCACAGCTTTTCCACAGAGAGACATGTGGTTCCACTGCATCTGCTTGGAGCCCACATTGTCTGCACCCACGATGAAGCATTCCGCATAATCATCCAGAGTTGTAAGATCTTAAGGAAGTAGCTGGACTTCCAGGTCGCGCTGTTTTCCCTGGGCATCATGGAGGCATGATGAAAGACGATGTCACTCTCATGAGGGTGCCTGGCAAGAACAGTTTGGTAATTCTTAATGTTTTACCTGCTGCGTCTGGTATGATAGAGATGGTGATAGGTATGCAATTCTCTGTTTGTTTTCTGCATAGATCAGTTGAGGGGAGACTGGGTCAGTGTTGGCTTCAGTTTTTCACTAAATGGGAGTGGGTCTTTAGTCTTGCCCTATGAGTGAAGCTGCAGGCATTCATTGTATGTGAGGTTTGATATTTTTGCTCTCTCTGTTGTGAGAGGGGAACAAAGACAAAGGGAAATAAAACAAAACTAAATCAAACAACAGAAGTCACTTATAAGCCCAACCCAAGGTGAGACAATAAAAGCAAATAGGAAAATCAGTATGGAAGGAGTATAAAATGAAAGAAAATCAGAACAAAAAAGCAAAGAAGAAGAAAAAAAGAGGAGGAGAGAGAAATAGAGAACAGATTTGCAAAGGGAAGGGAGAAAGGCCAGGGAAAGGAGGACGTGGAAGATGGAGGGGTGTGTGTGGAGGGAAAGCCACAAGAGCAAAATAGAAAACAAAAATCTGTCAAGAATCCAAAAAGTTTTGTGAAATATACAGTAAGATAGAAAAAGGAAGTCTGTCGAGATTGGCCATTTGCGCAGGAGAGGAAGACCTGGATGAGATGAACTGGTATAGTATCTGGGGTAACGGGGGTCAGCATGTTGAAGTCAGTGAGAATGGGTCAGAACAGGGTAGGCTTCAGAGCTGCTATACATAGGGTCTCTGTGAGTCACAGGCGACTTTACAGCACATAACTACAACAGTTGAGGGTCATGTCCTGGGCACCTGGGACTCTTGTCACTGCCATGGTAGGTGGACTTAAAGATATCTGGCCTGTAACAGTGTGACTTTTAGTCCAATAGAATTGGGGTGTTCAGGGATATAAAAATTTCTGCTCATCTGAGGGGTGATTGAGAACTCAAAATATGAGTTGGGCCAGTAGTAGTAGTACCTCTTATCTAGGGAGCCAAGGGGTGGGCACTCAAACTAGGACTGAGTCTCTGCTAGTCTCAGAGGAACCTAGGCTAGTGTGCCTGGCTAGGGATAATGTCTTTGCCATTTGGGGGGTTGGTGCATGTAGAATACCCAGTTAGAGATGACCAGTGTGAAGAGATAGATACTGCTGGACTGGAATGCACAAAGGATGGCACACTTTGAGGAGGATGCACTGCTCTAAATGTGACTGTAGTGTATGCTCGGCAATGGTGCCTGTCTCCTAAGAGGCAAGGACACCAGTGAGAGGTCATACTTTCACTAATTGGGGGACTGACTGCAGACCAAGTCTGACACAAGGTGCTGACTCCCAGCGGGAGCCTCTGAGTGCAAAACTATGTGCAGGCTCCTGGAGGTAAATAAATATGGCATGGGCCTGGCCTCAGGTAGAGTAGGGACAGGCTGGAAGAACATTGTCAACCACTAGTGGGTGGTGGTGATAGGGAAAGACACTCTCCTGATCCTTAGGAGAGGGTGAGGAACAAGAGGGGAGATCACATCTCTCTTGTAGTCAGTCAGCTACTGGTGTGGATGCTGCTGAACCCCATGGTTTCCATGCCAACATACCTGCTGTTTAAAATGGCTGCGTACATGATTTAAAATTTTTTCTTGTCAGCCCCCTTATTTGATTCTTTAATTCAGTTCCTTCCTTCAATGGTATTTCATCTACTTCTTTATCTTTTACTTTTCAATTCTGGTATCCAGAATTATCCTTTATGTCTGCTATCGTGTTATCTGGTATCTTGATTGAGGAAGATCCGGCCTGTATAGTTCACCATTTTACACAGATTACTGGGTAGGCTTAATTTTTATTAAGTAAACATCTAAATACTTGACAGTTTTTGTTTCTATTTTGAATAAGGTTTAATTTCTTGCTGATCATTCTTTTTCTTGCTGATTCTTGCTGGTCTGAAAGTACACTAATGGTATTTGTAAGCTCATTTTATATATGGTAACTTTGCTAACATTTTTAGTTTTATTGGCTTGAATATTAATTGTATTGGATTTTTATGAATAATAGCAATTTTGTCTTTTAAAAAATTTGTTTTTAAAATTAGAATCATTTTAAATGTAAAATTTAGTGGTAATTATATTCATAATGTTGTGCAATGATCTTCACCATTTATTTCCATAGCCTTTACATCATTCCAAACAGAAACTCTATACCCAATAAAAACATTAACTGCTCATTTTCCCCTCTCAGACTAACCCACTAACCTCTCATCTATTTTCTGTTTCTATGCATTTGTTGAACTCTGGTGGCATAGTCTATAGGGTGCTGTGCTGCCAATCCAAAGGTAGTAGCACTTCTCAGGCTATTCTTTTTTTTTTAAAATTTTTATTTTATTTTCTTGTTTGTATGTGTGTACCGTCAAATCAGATATGACTGGTACAGGAGGAAATTGTTCCTCCTTTTTCAGCAGAGTATCTGGTGGATTTGAACCGTGAACCTCTGGGATTGCAGTGCAGCTTCTTGCCACTAGGCCACCAGAGCTCGCCTTCTCAGGCTATTCTAATCCACCAGTGGCTCCTCAGGAAAATGATGGTAGTCACATGCCACGTGATTTACAGCTTCCAAAAACCTGGTAAGAGTCAACTATTAGTCACTTTCCACTCAATGACGAGGGAGTTTTGTATTTTGTTCTTTTCTTTTAAAATGCATTTGCTGTTTGTGGTGTTAGGACTTTTGAAAATGGCTTTTCTATTCATTGCTTTAGCCTCCTCTGGGGGACATGATCTCCAGCTGCCTCAACTGCAGACACATGGTTCATTGGTTGATCCGTGTCTTCAAGAGTGCTTTATGGTGAAGAACAAACTCCAGCATGTGGGGGTCTACCATTCAATAGAAATGGCGACCCTGCGTGAGGACATATAGACCTTTTTATGGGTTGGAATGGGGCTGTTTGACCAGGATGAGGTAATTTGGAACATGATTGGTGGACTAGGGGAACAGTTACATGGGCTGGTTTGTGATTGGCTCATGCCTAGACGGCCAACAGCCCACATTCTTGTGCCACTTATGCACTTTCTTATGTCACATACTCACAGTCTGTGTCATATATGTTAAACCTCATGATAAGTTACTCATGCAATTTTATTTTTTTTTCTATAATTATATTTTATTAATTTTCATAAACATTTACAGAGATTTTGGGCTTCCACTCATTCATTGTTGCACTATTCTCTCTACCCTCCTCCCAGTTTGTTCTTGTCCAAATGCCACAGTGCTTGTCAAAGCCAGTTCTGATTAATCTTCTTTGTCAGTGTATCCTTTGCCATTCCCTATCACTCCTCCCTGAGAGAGACTTCACCCTGAGTCATAAGGAAAAGGGGATGGCGTATTCTCTTAGCTACTTCCTGCTGAAAAGGGACGCTGTGGGTTTCAGGGTGAAGATCTTCTCTCACTACTCTAAAGGGCCCCTTTGGCAGTAGGAAACACATAGACTATTATGGAGATTGATTTTGGAATTCAGATGCACTCTTATTGATTGTGCTTGGCTGTACATGTACATATCCTTCAAGATGTATCATGGGGGTGTTGCAACCTAGAAGACACAAATTTGACTAACAAGTTATAAGTACATGAGTCCAAAAATTATGGAAAAGTAAAAGAAAAGGTTCTTTCATTGTTTTACAAACCCTCCCCCAGGTCCCCTCCACCATGCAGCCCTCGCTCTAGTCTCCTGTGATGACAGAAATACCCAGTTACATCTCTCTTTTAAACGGTTCTCTCCCTCCTCTGTTTCAGTGCAGTATACATTATTGAACCCATCTTACTCAGTCTCTCCCCAACCCCAAGGACAGTCCCATTCTACAACAGTGGCATCATACTCATGCAATTTTAAACTTTATAAGGACATCAGGCACAGATGGCTAACCTCGAGATAAGACCCTCTCGGATTGCTGTGGTTATCTTGTGGTTGCTTTCTCTCCTGACTGGCTGCCTTTTGGGTGAAGAATTTTTATGGCCTGTTCCTGGAATTGATGACTTTATAGTGTTAGGCCTGGGACAGACTTAACATGGAGGCTAAGCACAAAATAGAGTCTGTACAATCCTCTCAACCAAGAAGCTGTCTGAATGAATTGAGAATTTTATCTTGTTAATCTGGTTTGGGACTGTTGTTGGACTACACCTGAACTTTCACTCTGTGATATCCTTTGCCTCCCCCATCCCCAGCTTATTTCCCTAATAAACCATACACTGTGAGTGAAGTCTGAGTCAATTTGTAACAAACAGCAGACCCAGTGATTAGTAGAAGTAGGTACAGAAGCTGGGGGGAGGAGGCGTGTCTGAACTTGTAGCTGTTATTTTGATACTAGATGTTGTTGACAGGGACAGTTCCCCTTTGTAGACCTGGTAGAAATCAGACTTTGCCATCCATCCACACACTGTCATTACTCCCTTTACAATTACTCTCTTTACACTATTCTAAGTATTTCATATAAGTGGAGTCAAACAGTAATTTCATTTTGTGTCTGTTTTGTTTTGTGATTTATTTCACTTAACATAATGTTTTAAAGGTTCATCTATGTCACAGCCTGTATTAGAACTTATTCTTTTAATGGTAAAATAAAATTCTATGTAGATACCATATTTCTTTCTTTCTTTTTTTTTAAATCATTCATCCGTTGATGGACTCTTGGATTATTTCCACTCTTTGGCTATTGTGAATAGGTGGTGGTGAACATTGAATTGATGTACAAGTATCTGTTTGAATCTCTGCTTTTAGTTTCTTTGAATAAATACCTAAGAATGATTTTCCTGGGTCATATGGTGATTCTATATTTACTTTTTTTTTTTTTTGAGGAACTGCCAAACGATTTTCCATAGTGGCCATATTTTTTTTTTTCACCAGCAATGCATAAGGTTTCCAAATTTTTTTAACATTCTTAGCAACATTTGTTATTTTCCATTTTTTAAAAATAATATTCATCCTAGTGAATTTAAGTTCTGGTGTCATAATAACTTATCAGACTGTTGAGAGGTTTTAAGGTCAAAACCACCAGGTGCTCCATGGGAGAAAGATAGGAAATTCCCTCCTGTTAACATTGATAGCCTCATAAATCCTCTGGAGAGTGACTGTGAGTTGTAATCAATTTGATGCAGTAAGCAAGAGTGTGGATATGAAGTAGTATCTCATTAATTTGCAATTTCCTGGTTGCCTAGTTTGTAGGAAGTTGTAGTGCCCAAGGCTATGCCTTTCTTTTCTTTTTTTTTAATGTGTGTACCATCAAATCAGATCTGACTGGCACAGGAGGACATTGTCCCTCCTTCTTCAGCAGAGCGTCTGGTGGATTTGAACTGCGCACCTCTGGGATTGCAGTGCAGCTTCTTGCCACTAGGTCATCAGAGCTCGCTGGCTATGCCTTTCTGATGGTTCAAATCCAACAGTGTTTTTGAGAAAGAAAGATGGACCGTTTCCTCTATTGTGATGTGCAGCCTTGGGAAATCAATGCAGGTCCAACTAGCATTTGGTTGTGACTAGATGGTAACATGTTTGAGTTGTATTTTTTTTTAATGACTAGTATATCTGTGTTTCATTGATTATGCGAAGGCGTTTGATTGTGTGGATCATAACAAACTGTGGTTGACTCTGAGAAGAACGGGAATCCAGAACACTTGATCATGCTAGTGAGAAACCTATACTTGGACCAAGAGGCAGTCATCAGAACAGAGCAAGGAAAC
>NW_006399843.1:9919911-9921012 GCF_000299155.1 Elephantulus edwardii | reverse complement strand
GGGTGGTTCCTTGGAGGCAAGGATTCTGAGGCTCCACCTAACATATTTTGGACATATTGTAAGGAGGGACCAGTCCTTGGAGAGGGACATTATGCTTGGTAGGGTGGAGGGACAGCCTAGGAGGGGAAGGCCCTCTATGAGGTGGATTGATTAAGTGACTAGGGAAATTGGGATGGGTGTATCAGAGATGGTGCGATTGGCACAGGAAAGAGCAGAGTTTAGGGCTGCTGTACAAGTGACTCAACAGCACATAGCAACAACAACAACAACAACAATAATCATGTTAACAGATCTTCCTTGTATGAATATGGATAGTATCCTATAACTCACAACATTGTACTTTAAGACAGACCTTGAAATTGTCCTTTTAATTATGAATGCAAAACCATTTTTCTTCAGGTTTTCATTCCTAGCATAGTTGATCATATGATTGATTCAAAATGGCCCATGCCAATTCATCTCAGTTCACTAATGCCTAGGGTTTCAATCTACATGCATTCCATTTCATTTTTCACAACTACTAGTTTTCCTACATTCATAATCCCTACATTCCACATTCCAATTCTTAGTGGTTATTTGCTGCTGTTTCCGCTCATATTTGAGTGACGTCTCAACTAAGTCCTATTTCTAGGTACACATGTGTCTCTTGTTCATAGAATTTTTGAAGGTCTGTTATTTTGGAAGTTCATGGCCGCTCCTGCTTCCTAGTCTGTCTTAATCTTGGAACTGTGCTGCAACCTATCTACTATAAGTGACCCTTCTGGTGTTTGACACGCTGGTAGTATAACATCTGGCATCACAGCAATCCATAAGCTACACCAGTGCTGTATGTAGACTGACAGACAAGTGCTGTCTTGCAAACAAGTGCTAAAGAGTAAACAACAAACAAGCCAGCACATACACTCAGCTATAAAGTAATTGTTGTTGTTGTTGATTGCTGTGGAGTCTAGCATGACTCATAATGACCCTATGAACAAAAGACCTGAATCTTGTTCTATAACTGCTGTCATTTCTCTAAGTTCTTAGAGTTTCCAGACGCATGTTGTTTAGGAAGAGGATGCAACTCATGAAGCATGCAAATCAATCCCCAATTTAATATTG
>NW_006399843.1:9908156-9916551 GCF_000299155.1 Elephantulus edwardii | reverse complement strand
CCATCTTGGATCCAGATTACATTTCAACATCAAGAAAACAAAGATCCTTACCACTGGGTCAATAGGCAATATCACGATAGATGGAGAAAGGATTGAAACTCTCAACACCTTAATTTTACTTGGTTTCATAATCAATACCTTTGGTACTAACAGTCAGGAGATCAGGAAATACATTGCTTTGGACAAGTCTGTTGTTGTTAGGGACCTCTCCAAAATACTTAAGATCGATGATACTGGTTTAAAGACTAAGGCACACCTGATTGAGGCCATGATCTTTTGAATCACTTACTATGCATCTGAGAGGTGGACAATGAATAAAGATTACAGAAGAAGAATTAATGCCTTTGATTTGTAGCATTGGGGAAGAGCACTTAATCCCATGGAATTAAGAAAAGAAACAAAAATCTTCCCAAATAGTAATGTCTTGGAAAAAAATGTAGCAGGAGTGCTTCTTTGAAGCAAGGATAGTGAGGCTTCAGCTCACATATTTTGGGCATGTTGCTACAAGAATCTCTTCCTGGAAAACGACATCATGCTTGGAAAGGTGGATAGTAAGTGAAAGATAGGAAGACTCCCAATGAGATTGATCGACATGGTGGCTGCAGCAATGGACTCAAGGTTATCAGAGATGATGAGGATGGCACAAGAGAGTACAGGGTTCAGATCTGTTGTTCATAGGGTTGGTATGCAACATACTCAACTCAATTGTACCTAAGAACAACAACAACAATAGCGTATTTTCATATATTCATTGTTCATTTCTATATCTTCTTTGTCTTCTTACTAGTGTGGAAGTGAAAGTTTACAAAGCAAATTAGTATTTCATTCAACCATTCATACACATTTTGTTCTACGACAGTAATTTCAACACTCATGATTTAATCACACTTCCCCCACCTCCTCCCCATAACTAATTCCATTAATTTCTCTATACCTCTCCGTGTCTTACTTTTCTTAGTGATGTTGTGTAGATCATCCCCTTATCCTACATTGCCTTTACTTTCACTGATTTTACTGTGTCTGTGTTATGTATTTAAGCATCTCTGGCAGTGTAGTCCACAGCAAATTGCACTACTAAACTATATAGGCTCTGTGTCTGGCAATTTGAGTTCACCAAGGGCTCTGAAGGAAAAGATGGGCTGTCTCCTCCCATTGTGATTTGTAGTCTTGGAAACCTGGTGGGAAGTTTGCTATGAGTTGGAACTGACTCTATAGAAGTGAGTTCAAATTATTATCTATTCTCTGACTTTTACTCGCCTTTCCATTCCTTCTTATCCCTGGAACCAACTAACAATGAATCTGTATGTAAATCTTTCCTTACCTTTTTAATAATAGTGTCTTATGCAATATTTGTCCATTTGTGACTGACTTATTTCACTAGGCATAATGTCTTATCCTGTTTTATCTATGTTATTGAACAATATCATTACTATCTCATGCAAGCATAATTCTGCTGAAAAATATCCAAAAAGTACTGGAACAGTACATCAACAGAGAATTGCCAGAAGTGCAGGTGGGTTTAGGAGAGGCCGTGGTACTAGGGATATTGTAGGTAATGTTAGATGGATCTTGGCTGAAAGTAGGGAGTACCAGAGGAATGTCTATCTGTGTTTCATTGACTATGTAAGGCATTTGACTGTGTGGATCACAACAAACTGACTCTGAGAAGAGAGGGAATCCAAGAATACTTGATTGTGCTAATGCGAAACCTATACTTGGACCAGGTGGCAGTCATCAGAATAGAGCAAGGAAACACTGCATGGTTCAAAATTGGGAAGGGTATACACCAAGGATATGTCCTATCTCCATACCTTTTCAACCTGTATGCAGAACAGATTATCGGAAGGCTGGGCTGAATGAGGAGAAATGTGGCATCAGGATTGGAGGAAGACTTATCAACAATCTGTGTTATGCAGATGACATAACCTTGCTTGCTGAAACTGAGAAGGACCTGAAGTACTTGCTGCAGAGGGTCAAGGACTGCAGGCTTCAATATGTATTGAACCTCAACATCAAGAAAACGAAGATTCTCACCACTGGGCCAATTGGCAGCATCATGACAGATGGTGAAGAGATTATGATTGTTAATAGCTTTACTTTGCTTGGCTCTGCAATCATCAGTCTTGGTATCAGCAGCCAGGAAATTAAAAGAGGAATTGCATTGAGAAAGTCTGCTATCAGAGATCTCTCCAAAGTACTGAAGCGCAATGATGTCTATTTGGTGACTAAGGTGTGCCTGATTAAGGCCATAGTCTTTCAATTACTTGCTATGCATCAGAGTGCTGGATAATGGCTGGGGATGATAGATGGAAATTTGATGCCTTTGAGCTGTGGTGCTGGACAAAAGTATTGATTGTTAGGAGAAAGTATGGATTGTTAGGAGAACAAACAGATTCATTCTAGAGAGAGACCAGGCTGCTCCTTGGAGGCAAGGAATTCTGAAGCTTCATCTGACATACTTTGGACATGTTGCAAAGATGGGTCAGTCCTTGGAGAGGGATGTCAAGCTTGGGAGGGTAGAGGAACATCACAGGAGGGGAACACCTTCAATGAGAAGGACTGATTCAGTGACTGAAGTAATGAATGGGGTTAGGTGTGTCAGACACCACCAGATTGGCAAAGGATAGAGCAGAGTTTAGAGCTGTTGTACATAGGTTCGTTATGAGTCACAAGCGACTTGACAGCACATAATAACAGTAACAACAGCAGTCCTTTTGTGTGTGATTGTACCATAGTTTTTTTACCCTTTCATCCATTTATGGACACTTGGGTTGTTTACATCCCTTTGCTATTCTAAATAATGTTATAGCAAACATCAATATGACTATATCTGTTAATGTCACAGCTCTTAATTCTTTAGTATTTCTACCTAGTAGTAAAATTGATGAATCAAATGGTATATATATTTCCAACTTTCTGAGGAAGTCCCAAACTGCTTTTCATGGTGCATGCACCATTTTAAACTTCTATAATTAGTGTATGAGAGTTCCAAGTTCTCCACACTCTTGCTAGCACTTGGTATATAATGTCTTACTGAATTTTGCTGTTGTTGTTGTGATGAGATAACTTCTTTTGAGAAATGTCTATTCAGGTCATATTTTGATTGGGCTTTCTTTTTTTAATTACGTTATAGAAGTCCTTTACATATTCTGGATATCAAACCTCTTTTCAATGATGTATGGTTCCTAATGAATCCCATTTTATTTATTGTCTCTTCATTTTGTGGCAACAATAATTAAAAAAAAGTGCTTCTTAGCTACTCTCTCTCCCCTCTTAGGTGAGACAGTAATACTAGAAGAGCTGGAGTTAGCGATTTCCCTTCCTCCATCTTGATTACCATTGTTTCTAGGTAGTTGTTTTTTAGCTGCTTTTCAACTCAAAGCCACTATGTTGTTGTTGTTGTTGTTATGTGCCGTCAAGTCGCTTGCAACTCAAAGCGACCCTAGGTATAACAGCCCTAAATTCTACTCTGTCCTGTGCCAATTGCACTGTCTCTGACACTCCCATCCTGATTATCCCAGTCACTGAATCAATCCACCTCCTAGAGGGTCTTCCTCTCCTGCACCTGCCCTCCACCCTCCCAAGCATGATGTCCCTCTCCAAGGACTGGTCCCTCCTTACAACATGTCCAAAGTATATTAGATGGGGCCTCAGAATCCTTGCCTCCAAGGAGCCACCTGGTTTAATCCTTTCCAGGATGAATCTGTTTGTTTTCCTAGCAGTCCATTGTACCCTCAATACTCTTCTCCAGCACCACAGCTCAAAGGCCTCAATTTTCCTCCTATTCTCCTTAGTCATTGTCCAACTCTCTGATGCATAACAAGTGATAGCAAAGACCATGGCCTGTATCAGATGCACCTTAGTCTCCAGAGAGACACCATTGCTCTTCAGTACTTTGGAGAGGTCCCTAACAGCAGACTTTCCCATCGCATTACATCACTATTCTTTGGTAAAACCTACCCTGATTACCAGAATCAATCAAACCCCACTATGGAGTTGATTCAGATGTATGGTGACTCCATACTAGCTTCCTGAGAATGTAAATCTTTAAAGGAGGATACTTCATCATCTTTCTCTTGTAGAACGGCTAATGGAAGACCTTTCACATATAACATATTAGGTTAACTAAAAATCACTCATTTCCATAGGCTCATAGAGACCCTCTAATGGATTTCTGAGGCTATAAATCTTAAAGAGAATAGTCTGTCAATATTTTTCGCCAAGGAGTGTTGGGTGAGTTTAAACTGCTGGAATCTATCATCTTTTAGGTTAGTAACACAGCACTGTTATGGATCACAACACTAAAACTCTTTGTACACTATATTTAAAAAGTCACACTCAGTCTTGTGGAATTGGAAATGACTCATAGCTTACTCTCCAATCAATTTTTGGAGACTGAAATCAAACACGAGGAGAATGTTTGTTTTCCTTTCATAGAGGAGCAGGTAGATTCAAACCTCCTGCCTTTGGATTGGGAGCACAGCTCCTTACCTACTAGGCCAGACTAGTAATATAGTTTTCCACAAGGTCAGGCTTTTGTTAAATGGAATAGGGTGCTCTGTGTGTGTTTAAAAGTGGTAACTTTCCAATTTTCCTTGCTTGAAGTTTGGGAATATTTTTTTATGATCTTCTTCCTGACAACGTGGTCGGGACCCTGGGGGTAAGACTCCCAAAATATGGGGAACTCATTAAAGCTGGATCCTCATGAGTTTTTATTTGATGAGTTAGTTTATGTTCAGTCTCCAGCAACCTGAAGCCATTTCAGTTGCCGACTTCAGTAGCAGCTCCTGCTCCTGCGAAGCTGTGTTTTCTCTCAATTGTTATCTCTCCATTTTTCAGGACCGCAGTTTGTGCAGCGACCTCAATTCCTTGATGGATCGAAGAAGAGTTGTTGATTTTCAGTTTGTTCAGCTTTTTTTCTTGTTGTAAAGGCAGATGTGACAACTCTTAAGCTCTTTATATGTTCGACCAGAAACTGAAAGTCTCAAATCTTTTCAATCTATAATTTCCTCCTCCATTTCTCTTTTGCCCGTGGCAATTTTTTTGTGAAGACACTGGCTGATTTGTCCTCTAGAGTTCCTCACAGTTTTGATTTTGCTGATTATGTCGCTGTGGTATCATTTAACGTGTTTCTCTGTTCCTGAATTTCCAGTAGATTTGTGATTTAGATCAGAGCCTTGATGAAATTCAGGAACGATGTGAATATAGAGAAAACAACAACAATAGCAATGACAACCCACTGCTGTCCCGTCAGAACCATGGCTGACCCTCCATTATGTTTCTAAGGCTGTGTAACGCCTAACTAAAATTCACTTCCATAGCCGCATGTTGTTGTTGTGTACCATTGAGTCGGAGCTGACTCATAACTTGCCCTGCAGCCAATTTTCTGAGGCAGTAAATAGCACAGGAGGAGACTGCCCGTCTTTCTTCTGCACAATCTCTGGTGAATTTAAAATGCTGGAGCAACCGCCTTTTAGCAGCACACTCCTTATGGATAAGGCCACCAGAGCTCCCTACTGAAATGTTGTTGCTATTAATATGTACTGTTGAGTTGGAAACAACTCATAGCCGACCTTCTAGTGGGTTTTTAGAGGCTGTAAACAGAACAAGAGGTGACCTAGTTTTCTCCTGAAGTGCAGTTGGTGGACCTGAACAGCCTGTTTTTAGGGTGGTAGAACAACTCTTTATTATGTCACCAGAGTTCGCTTTACAGATATGAATAAAACTCAAACATATTGCCATAGAGTTGATGCAGAGTCTTAGCTGACCCTCTACTGGGTTTTCAAGGCTGTAAATCTGTCCATCATCCTCCTGTGGAGCAACTAATGGATTCAAACTGGCAGCGAAGCACAGCTTTTGGGTTAGGTCTCTAGGACGACCTGTCAAATCTCACTATAGATAAGAGTACTCAACTTACTCATTGTTGTCAAGTTGAAACAGACTTCTGTTGACTTTCTATTGAGTTTACAAGGCTGTAAATAGAATGAGAAGAGATAAGCCATCTTTCTCCCAGATTTCCACTGTTGGATTTGAACCATCAAAGACATGTGGACTTTGAGTTGGCAGTGTAACTCCCTACCAACTAGACCACCAAAAGATGTGAACCTCTCATTCACTCAATCTTTGCTGTTGAGTTGGAACTGATTATAAATCTTAAATGGATTCTAAATCTTAAAACTGAGTTATAAATCAGAGCTGACCCACTAGCAGTTTTTTCTTTTAAAAATAAATTTTTATTTTTTAATGATTTGCTTAGAAAATTCATATATGTTGTTTTTCACACCAGATCTTCTCATTTCCTTTACCCCTCCCATCAAATTGTGATTGATGATTTACCCTCATGCCCATCCTCACCCTCTGCTCTTACCCTCCCCACCTTGGATCCTCATACTCATCCCACTGGTTATCTATTTCTACAATAATGGTCTTACACAGTATTTGTGCTTATGGAACTGAGTTAGTTCACCAGCAGGTTTTTGGAGGCTGTAGAGCACATGGGAAGAGATTGTCCTTTTCCCATGAAACTGTTGTTCAACTGCTGATTTTTCAGTTATTATCCTGGTTAAGTTCTATACTATGCCACGAGGGATCCTTATGGACAGGGATAGGGATTTAGATATGGATAGCAATTTATGGATAGATACTTCAGAGGCTAAGATGAAAGCCTGGCAGCTTGAATCCACTCCTAAGGGATAAAGATCTGATGACATCCTCCAGTAAAGATTACAGCCTAGTAAGTGTTATGGAACAGTTCTACTTGACTACATGAGGCCGCTAGGAGTCAAAACTTGACACAATGGCACCTAACAACAGAACAGAAAAATGGATATAGAAATGTATAGATTTTTGGCATGACAACCTGATAAGTAGGCCATGTTCTTTCTTCCAAAGGAACATAATAAAAAATTTCTATAGATAAAAAACAGTATTCTCTTGTGATTTTAGTAATCATTTATATTAATTAATTCATTGTTGTTGTAGTTAGGTGCCATCGAGTTGAATATGACTTATAACCACCCTATGAACAGCAGATCTGAGCCCTGCTCTATCCTGGGCCATCTGTACAATCTCTGACATCCTTGAGACCATTGTTGCTGTCACCATGTCAATCCATCTGGTTAAAGGTCTTCCTCTCTTTCACTGACTCTCTACCTTTTCAAATAAGATGTCCCTTTTAAAAGAATAATATTCCCTAACAACATGCCCAGAGTATGTGAGATGAAGTTTCACTATCCTTGCCTCTAAGGAGCACTCTGGCTGCACTTTCTCCAAGGCATATCTGTTTGTTCTTTTGTTAGTCTGTGAGATATGAAGTACTCTTCTATAATAACACAGCTCAAAGACATCACTTCTTCTGTCATCCTATTCATTGCCATCAGGTGTGTAGCAAGTAATTGAGAAGGCTCTGGTCTGAATCAGGGCCACCTTAGTTTTCAAAATGACATAATTTCTCCTCAGTAATTTAGAGACATCCTTGTTGGCAGCCTTTCCAAAGCAATACATCTCCTGATCTCCTGACTGCTGGTGTCAAGGGTTTTGACTATGGATCCAAGTAAAAAGACATTATTCACAACTTGAATATTCTGTCCATCTATCAAAATGTTGCTTATCAGTCCATTGATGAGGACTCCCCCCCACCTTGATGTTCAGATGTAATCCATATTGAAGGCTGTAATCTTTGCTCTTCTGTGGTAAGCATTTTTAATTCTCCTTACTTGCAGCAAGGTTGTGTCATTTGTATATCTCAGGTTGATGATGAGGCTTCTTGCAATCCTGATGCCACATTCTGCTTCACAGAATCCAACTTCTCAAATGATTTGCTCAGCAAACAGACTGAATAGGCATGGAAAAATGATACAGCCCTGACACACACCCTTAAAACTTTAAACCATGCAGTGTTCCCTTGCTCTGTTAGGACAACAGCTTCTTGGTCTAGGTAGGTTTTATATAAACTTACTTAAGTGTTCTGAAATTCCTATTGTTCTCAATGTTAGCCTTAATTTGTTATGATATATACAGTCAGATATCTTTGCATAATGAATAAAATATGGATACACATTCTTCTAGTACTCTCTGCTTTTAGCCATGATCCATCTGACATCAACAACGGTATCCGTGGAGCCATGACCTCTTCTAAAACCATTTTAAACTTCTGGTAGTTTCCTGTCAATGCACTGCTCCAGCTGTTTTTGGATGATCTTTAGAAATATTTTGCTTGTATATAATATTAATTATATCGTTCAATAATTCCTTGGACCATCTTTCTTAAGAATGGAGCAAATATGAATCTCTTCCAGTCAGTTAGTCAGGCAGCTGTCTTCCAAATTTCCTGGCATAGACTGGTAAGCATGTCAAGGTCTGATCCAGGAAATATCAGAAGAAGATAGGAAGGAAT
>NW_006399843.1:9864575-9908056 GCF_000299155.1 Elephantulus edwardii | reverse complement strand
ATATTTTCTGTACTAAAAAGAATTGGATGACACACAAATATTTCAGGTAGTACTATATGATTGAGAGCCAAGGGTAATGAAGGAAAAAATTCAAGCTGCACTGAAGACATTGGAATGAATGGGGTTTCAGAAAGGTGATAGTGTAATTGAATATATTTTTATTCTTGTTTTTATTGAATTTTACACATGGCCTTTTCATATTTTCTTCTTTACTCTATGTACTCCCAAATTACTGGCTTCAATATTGTCCTGGATTCAATCGCACTTCCCCAAAATATATATTGCAAATTCTAAATTTTTATGCATGTGATTATGATAATATTTGAAAGTGCACTGTCTTTGTTATGCTTATAATACAAGGTTAGTGTAGGGTGTGTTTTAAGTCAATATTTTACACACAAAAAAAGTAGATTAGACAAAGTGACATGGAAGATTGTTCAGGAGTTGAATGTCAAAAGAGATAAGAACTTTCCTCCAGAGAAGATAGAGAAAGCCTTTTCCAAGAGCAAGAACCCTGAATTTAAACTTCCAATCTCCTAAACTGTGAAAGAATACATTACTGCTAGCTAAAGCTATCCATTGGTGATACTTCTGTTACAGCAGCACTAGGTAACTACGTCATCACTCGTCTGTCAGTTTACTGTACTGTGGTGGCCTGTGTGTCGCTGTGATGCTGGAAGCCATGCCAACAGTATGTCAAATACCAGCATGGTCACTCTTAAGGATACGTTTTAGCACAGCTTCCAGACAAACAGATTAAGATGCAGGATTGGCCATCCACTTCTTAAATAACAGGCCTCTGAAAATGCTATGGTTAAAGGGAACACATTGATGTAGTGCCAGAAGATGCTCCCCTCAGGTTGGAAAGCATTCAAAATGTCAATGGAGAAGAGCTTCCTTCTCCAAGTAGAGTTACCACAATGAAATAAAACTTTGGTTTGATGAAAGACCTTCATTTGCTGATGTGACAAGATTAAGAATGAGGAGAAACAGCTACTAACATAAAATAGTAACTGGCAAGTGCAATGTCCAAAAAAAGAATCTAGAAAAATGGAAGTTGTCAAAAAGGACACAGAATGCAGAGAAAATGACATTCTGTGCATTAGTGAGCTGAGATGGTCTGGGATTGGCCATTTTGAATCAGATGATGATTCAAAGCACTGGACGTGCCAGATCAAAGAGGAATGGTTTTAGGTTTCTTTTTAAAAAATTTTTATATTGATTTACTTAGAAAATTCATATGCATTGTTTTTCACACCATATATTTTGATTTTTTTAAAAATGGTGACTATACACATGGATTTCATCTGGTGGGCTATACAGAAATCAGACCAAATACATCTGTGGAAAGAGACATTGGAGAAGGAAAGTATCAATCAGTACTTGAAACCAGATTAAGGGCTGACTGAGAACAGACTGTTAACTATTAATATGCAAGTTCAAAATAAAAGTTAAAGAAAATGAAAACAAGTCCATGAGAACCAAAATATGAACTTGAATGTATCTCAAGTGAATTTAAAACTATTTTAAGAATAGATTTGACACATTGACCTTTAGTTACAGAACACCAGATGAATTGTGGGATTACATCCAGGACATCATTCATGAAGAAAGAACAAAAAAGAAAAAAGAAAAAAGAAGGTCATTATGAAGACAGAGGAGAAAGAAAAGACAAAAATGGATGTCAAAAGAGACTCTGAAACTTGCTCTGGAATGAAATGAAGTAAAAAGAAGGGGAAATAAACATAACATTCCCAAGGGCAGCTTGAGAAAGCAAAATACTATAAGGAAATTTGTAAGCAGCTGGAATTGGAAAAACAAAAGAGAAGAACACTTAGAACTACACAAGCTGAAAGAATTGAAGATCAGATCCAAATCTTGAATTTCAATACTGAAGGATTCTAAGGATGTAATCTTGAATGATCCAGGAAACATCATTAAGAATAGAAGGACAACACAGAGTCGATGTACCAAAAAGAATTGGTCAACACTGAAACATTTTAGGAAGAATCATATGATCTAGAAGTAGTAATATAAAGAAACGAAGTCCAAACTGCACTAAAGGCATTGGCAAAAAAAAAAAAAAAATCAGTCCTAGGAATTGATGGAATACCAATTGAGGTTTTTCAGGAACTAGGTGCAACCCTGGATCTCACCAGTCTCTGCAAATAAATATGGAAAACAGCTACTTGGCCCACCGACTGGAAGACAGTCATATTTGTTTCCATTCCCCAAAAAGGTGATCCAACAGAATATGGAAGTTATAAAACCTTATAATTTATATTACATGCAAGTAAAATCTTGCTGAAGATTATTAAAAAGCAGCTGGAACAATACGTCAATAAAGACCTGCCAGAAATTCAAGCTGGCTTCCTAAGAGGGCATGGCATGAAGGATATTTTTGCTAATATCAGATTGATCTTGGCTGAAAGCAGACAATACCAGAAAGGTATTTTTTTATTTTACTGATTTTGCTAAGAAATTAAACTTTGTGGATCATATAAAATTATGGATAACATTCAGAAGAGTGTTTTAAAATGAGAAAAGGTATCTATCAGGTTTGTATCCTTTTTCCATATCTATTCATTATGTATTTAGAAGCAGGATTGGCATTCATTTCCTAAACAACATGCCTCTGGAAACTATGAACTTTGAGAAATGACGATAGTTATAAAAAGGCTTCAGGTCTTTTGTTCATAGGGTTGCTATGAGTTGTGCTTGATTTGATGGCAATCAACAACAATAACATTCATTATGTACACCGAGCAAATTATTTTAGAAGCTGGACTACAAGAAGAAGAATGTAGCATCAATACTTTTTTTTTCTTTTTCTTTTTTCTCTTCTTTCTTCTCTCTTTTCTTTCATGTTTTACTTTTTTTTTTAGCATCAATACTGAAGGAAGACTCATAAACAACCTCCTATATGCAGATAATACAACCTTTCCTGTAGAAAGCAAAGAAGACCTGAAACATTTATAGTAGAAGATAAAATACTACAGTCTTCAATATGGGTCACAGCTCAATATAAGGAAACAAAAATCCTCAACATTGGGACAGTAGGCAACATCAAGATAGATGGAGAAAAGTTTGAAATTGTTAATGATTTAACTTTGCTTGGGTACACAATCAACACCCATGGTAGTTGTTGTTATGTGCCATCGAGTCACTTGCAACTCATAGCAACCCTATGTACACAGCTCAGAAGCCTGCCCTGTCCTGAGGCAGTCTCACTGACTCTGATATACCTACTCCCATTATACCAATCACTATGTCAATCCATCTCATCTGGGGTCTTCCTCTCCTCTGCTGTCCCTCTACCCTTCCGAGCACAATGTCTTTCTCCAAGGACCTCCTTGCCATGTGCCCAAAGTATGTGAGAAGCTTCAAAATCCTAGCCTCCAAGGAGAAACTTGGTTTCACCCTCTCCAAGACAGATCTGTTAGTAGACCCAGTAAGTCAAGAAATAAATGTTTTATACTGGGAAAATTTATTGTCAAGGATTTCTCTAATGTTCCCAGTGTTCTCAAGGGTGTAAATGTAAGGACAAATGTGCTCCTGATCCAAGCCATGGTCTTTTCTATTGCTTCCTATGTATCTGAAAGTTGGCCACTCAGTAAGGCTGACTGAAGAAGCACTGATGCCTTTGAACTGTTGTGTCAATGAAGAGTATTGGATACCATGGACCGCCAAAAGAGCAAACAAATCTGTCTTGAAGGAAGCATGACTACAGTGCTCGTTAGAGGAAAGAATGGTGAATTTTTGTCTTACTTTGGAGGAACCAGTCCTTAGAAAGAGACATCATGTTGAGAATGGTCAGGAAAAGTGGAGGACACTCAGTGAGATGGATTGACGTGGTGACCACCACGATGGACTTGAGCAGGGCAGAATTCATGAGGATGGTAGAGGATAGGGCAGGGTTCAGATCTGTGTTCATAGGGTTGCTATGAGTTGTAGCTGACTTGCTGGCATCTCTAACAATAACAATAACCAGTAACTAAGACAAATGTTTACTTAGCTCATTTCCCCATCTTTGTTATTTTCTTTCTTTTTTAAAAATGTTTATTATTTTTTGTGTGTGTACTGTTAAATCAGATCTGACTAGTACAGGAGGAGGCTTCCCCTCCTTCTCCAGCAGAGCATCTGGTGGATTCAAACCGCATACCTCTGGAATTGCAGTGCAGCTTCTTGCCACTAGGCCACCAGAGCTCCCTTCATCTTTGTTATTTTCTGATAAAGTCATTAATTTCCCTTAAGTCTTGCTTTAGCTGTGTCCCATAAAATTTGACATGACAATGACTAGGGAGGATAGAAGGAGAATTGATGCCTTTGAGCTGTGGTGCTAGAGAAGGGTATTGAATGTACCGTGGACTACTAAGAAAACAAACAGGTTCATCTTGGAAAGGGTTAAACCAGGCAGCTCCTTGAAGGCAAGGATTCTGAGGCTCTGTCTGACTTACTTTGGACATGTTGTAAGGAGGGACCGGTCCTTGGCAAGGGACATCATGCTTAGAGGGTGGAGAGACAGTACAGGAGAGGAAAGCCCTCTAGGAGGTGGATTGATTCAGTGACTAGGTAATTGGGATGGGTGTATCAGAGATAGTGAGATTGGCACAGGACATAGAAGAGTTTAGGGCAGTTGTACATAGGGTCGCTATGAGTCACAAGTGACTTGACGGCACACAACAACAACAACAACAACGTTTTTATTGTCATTCATGTTTAAGTATTTTGTAATGTTCCCTATGATTTCCTCTTTAATGCAAGTGTTATTAAGTAGATTGGTTTTTCAGTTTCTAGATCTTTGAAACTAAAAAGAAACTTATTTTTTTGTTATTGTCTTCCTATTTTTATTATAGTTTTGAGAATTAATTTCATTATCTTCCATTTTAGCCTAATGGTAGATTTAAAAATATGTTTCCACATGAACTGAAAAATAATAAATAGTTTTCACATACTGAGTCTAATGCTCTTATTTATATCTTATTTCAAGGTTTTCAGTTGTAGTATTCCAATCCTTTATATGTTTACATTATTAGTTGGTTTGATCTGTTAGTTTATGAGAAGGATACACTAAACTCTCTAGAATTTATGCTTGTATCTCAGTTCCCCCCATCCCATAGTATTGTTGGCTGTTCCTTTATAAACTCTGAGGCTAGCTTATCAAATACATATGAATTAATAATCCTTATATCTCCCTAGATCCACAATCAATACACTTGGTACTAGTAGCCAGGAGGTCGGGAGACTATTGCCCTGAGAAAGCCTGTAGTCAGGGACCTCTCTAAATTATTGAGGAGCAATTATGTCAGTTTGAAGACTAGAGTGCCCCTTGCTATGCATCTGAGAGCTGGAAAATGAAAAAGAATGACAGAAGAAGAATTGATGTCTTCAAACTGTGGTGTTGGAGAAGAACATCCTGTGGACTGCCAAAAGAACAAACAGATATATCTTGGATAAAGTGCAACCAGAGTGCTCCTTAAAGGCAAGAATGGCAAAACTTTATCTTACATGCTTTGGGCATGTTGTTAGGAAAGGTTATTCCTTGGAGAAGGCCATCATGCTTGGAGGGATGGCAAAGGAGAGGGAGACCTTCAACCGGGTGTATTGACACAATGAGTGCAGCAATGGGCTTGAGTATGTCAGAGATTGTGAGTCTGGCACAGGATAGGACAAGTTTCAGATCTGTTGTTTCTAGGGTTGCTATGAGTCATACTCAACTCAATGGCACCTAACAAAAACCAATCTTTCCTGATCTATTGCTCTATTTTAATTTATAATATTCTTCTTTATCCTTTGTAGTTATATGAGGCTTGGGTTTTTTGAGCCTAGGATTTTATCAAGCTGATAATAAAGCAGCTACTTAAGAAGCTCTGATGGTGAAAGTGCCTATGTGCTGGGCAGCAAGCCTAAAAGTCAACAGTTCAAGTTCACCAGCAACTCTAAGAGAGAAAGGAAGGCAATTCCTTCCTATAAAGATTTACAGCCTAGGACTAAAGGCAATGAGTTTAATGTTTTTCCATTAATATAAGAAGCTGAACGAATTAATTTCCCTCGAATCAGAACTGACTCATAGCAGACCCTCCATTGAGTTTCTACGGCTCCAGATTAGACAGGAGGAAATTGTCCATCTTTCCCTTGTGGAGCTGCTCGTGGACTCAAATGCGTAGAGAGGTGTGGCCTTTGGGTTGTTAAGGATATATTCAATTTCAGTGAAAGAAAGTAAAATATCAGTGTCTCAAATAAAGTTTGTTTTATCAAATCCAGAAGCCCTCTTAAATTGGTGTGGCTTAAACATAATAGAAGTTTATGTCTTTTTCTGTTAAAAAAAAAAAAGGCAGACAAGAGCTTTAAGGACTTTATAAAGGTTGTTAGAGATCCAGGGTTCTTTTGTCTTATCATTACACAATTGTTAGAATATATCCTTTGTCCTCATGATTCATTAAGTAGGACAGAAAAAGGACAAAAGGAAGGATATATTCACTGTCTTTGAGTTGATTCTGATTAATACGGCTTCCAAGACTATAAATCATTATGGAACCATTAGTGAACATGAACCACTGACCTTTTTGTTAGCAGTTCATTGCTTGCTTAATCCACTGCACTATGAGAGCTTCTTAAGGAGAAGAACACCCCTACCCCATTTAAGGACAATTTCGGGAAGTTGAATATAATGTTATCACTTACTAAGTTGACCGAAACTTAGTTATTGATCACTCACAGCTACTGTAAAGGTCACTATTCATCTTTCAGATTATCCTAGTGCAGTGACCTGTGCGTTATGCGGATGACACAACCCTGCTTGCTGAAACTGAGGAGGACCTGAAGCGCCTGCTGCAGAGTGTCAAAGACTGCAGCCTACAATATGGATTGAGGCTCAATGTCAAGAAGACAAAGATTCTCACCACTGGACCAATCGGAAGCATCAGGATGGATGGTGAAGAGATTGAGATTGTACACAGCTTTAGTTTGCTTGGCTCCATAGTCAACAGTCTTGGCACCAGCAGCCAGGAAATTAAAAGGCGCATTGCCATGGGAAAGTCTGCTGTTAGGGACCTCTCCAAAGTGCTGAAGAGCAGTGGTGTCTCTCTGGAGACTAAGGTGCATCTGATACAGGCCATGGTCTTCGCAATCACCTGTTATGCATCAGAGAGTTGGACAATGACTAGGGAGGATAGAAGGAGAATTGATGCCTTTGAGCTGTGGTGCTGGAGAAGAGTACTGAGAATACCATGGACTGCTAGGAAAACAAATAGATTTGTCCTGGAGAGGGTTAAACCGGGTGGCTCCTTGGAGGCAAGGATTCTGAGGCTCCGTCTAACTTACTTTGGACATGTAGTGAGGAGGGACCGGTCCTTGGAGAGGGACATTATGCTTGGGAGGGTGGAGGGACAGTGCAGGAGAGGAAGGCCCTCTATGAGGTGGATTGATTCAGTGACTGGGATAATTGGAATGGGAGTGTCAGAGACAGTGCGATTGCCACAGGACAGAGCGGAGTTTAGGGCTGTTGTACATAGGGTCGCTATGAGTCGCAGGCGACTCGACGGCACATAACAACAACAACAACAACAACAACAGTGACCTGTGTGCTCCTATTATGCTGGACACTGTGCCCACGGTATTTTGAATGCTAGCAAGGTGAACAATAGTGTTGGGTTTCAGCAAAGCTTCTAGACTAAGATATACTCAGTAGAAAAGCCTGACATTCTATTTCCAAGAACTAGCTTGTGAGAATCCTACGTGTTACATTAGAATAGGTTGGAAGACTCTTATAACTGAATCAGTAGGCAGCATCGTGATAGATGGAGTTAGATAGAAGTTGTTAATGATTTTACTTGGATCATTGCAACATTCAAGGAATCAGATGACATGTTGCACTGAACAAGTTTGCTGTTAAGGACCTCTTTAAAGTGCTAAAGAGCAAGGATGCAAATTTAGAGACTAAAATGATCCAAGTCATGGTATTTTCAGTTGCCTCTTATGCATCTGAAAGTTAGATAGCGAATAAGGAAGACCTAAGAGGATTGATGCCTCTGAATTGTGGTGTTGAAGAAGAGTAGTGAATATAATATGGACTGCCAAAAGAACAAACAAATCTGACTTACAAGATGAGAATGTTCCTTCGCAACTGGACGTTCCTTAGAGGCAGTGATGGTGAAATTTTATCTCACATAATTTGGACAAGTTAGGAGGGGCAAATCCTTTGAAAAAGACATCATAGTGGGAAAAGTGAAGAGTCAGCCAAAGAGAGGAGGATCGTCAATGAGATGGATCTCACAGTGACTTTAACTATGGGCAAGAGCACCTTGGAAACCATGATGGTACAGGACAGGGCAAGGTTCATAGAGTTGCTATGAGGTGTGGTTGACTTGATGACACCTAACAATAACAACAACAATATGCTATGTTATCACAGTGAATTTATTGATATTGATACAATCAATATCCAATCTCCTTCAGATTTCCTCACCTGTGTGTGCATGTGTTTAATTCTGCATAATTATATGACTTGTGTAGGTTCATCTTTCTATCTCCACAGTTAAGATAGGAACAGTTTCATTTCAAAGATCCTTTATGTTGCCCCTTAATAATCACGCTACCTCCCTACCAGGCCAACCAACTGGGAGCTATCCATATTGATTCTCATTCCCAAAAAAGATAATTAGAATATAGAAATTATTATACAATATAAGTTTTTATTAGATGCAAGTAAAATCTTTCTAAAGATGACTGAAAAATGGCTGGAATAGTACATTGAAAAGGAACTGCCAGAAATTCAAGCTGGATTCTGAAGAGGCCATGAATCAAAGGTTATCTTTCCTGATGTCAGATGGATCTAGGCTTCAAGCAGAGAGTATCAGAAAGATGTTCACTTGTGTTTTACTGATAATGCTAAAACATTTGACTTTGTGGATTCTATAAAATGATAGATAACACTCAGAAGAATAGGAATTTTGCAACAATTAATTGTGCTCATGTAAAACCTATACATAGACCAAAAAGCCAGTGTCTGAATAGAACAAGGGAACACCATATGGTTTAAAGTTAGGAAAGGTGTGTGTCAAGGTTGTATCCTTTCTCTGTTTCTATTCAATCTCTACGTTGAGCAAATAATTCTAAAAGCTGGGCAATAGGAAGAAGAATATGACACCAGAATTTAAGGAAGACTCATCATCAACCTGTTTTATTTAGATGACACAACCTTACTTACTAAAAGTGAAGAAGACTTGAAACTTTTACAGAACAAGACCACAGACTACAGCCTTCAATATGGGTTTCATCATAAAAAAAAACAAACCCACAGAAAAAATTCATCACTGGATCAATAGGCAAGATCAGGATAAATGAAAAAAAAAGATTGATGTTGTCAATGTTTTAATTTTACCTGAATCCACAATCAATACGTAGACGTTAAGAAATCAAAAGTCATGTTGCATTGGGAAAACACTGCTGTCAAGCACCTCTTTAAAGTGCTAAAAAGCAAGGATATCAATTTAAAGACTAAGGTGCACCTGATGCAAGCCATGTTATCGTCAGTTGCTTCCTATTTTTCTGAAAGTTGGATCATGGGTGAAGAAAACAGAAGAGTTGTTGCCTTTGACCTGTGGTATTAGAGTATTGACTATACTGCCAAAAGAACAAAAGATTGAGGAAGTGCAACCAGAGTAGTTCTTAGAGGCAAGGATGGTGACATCATGTTGTGAAAAGTAAGAAGATCAATGAAAGAGGAGACAATCTTCAATGAAATGGAGATGGATTGACTGTGACTACAATGGGCTTGAGTATGAAGAAGATGATGAGACCAGTGTAAGGTTCAGATCTGTTGATCATAAGGTTGCTATGAATTATAGTTGAATGGTACCTAATAACAACAATAACAACCTCCCTACCACTCAACGTTCCCTCCTCCTATCCTACTATATCAACAGTCTTTGGCAATCACCAACATATCCTTTCAAAACATTATATATAAATAGGATTGTATAGTATGTAAACTTTTGGGCTTTGCCTTTTTCTCAATGAGGATAACTGTCTTCAGATTATCCAAATTGTTGTGTGTTATCAGTAGTTCTTTGCTTTCTTTTGGATTCTGTGCTATGCATGTATCACAGTTTGTTCAACCATTCACCTGTTAAAGGGCACCTGGATTGCTTCCAGTTTGGAGGGATTATGACTAAAGCTGACGTGAATATGCACACAGAGCTTTTTCCTAGGGATTTAAGTTTTCATTTCCCTGTGGAAAATGCACTAAAGCACAGTACACAAAAGTGTCAATGAAGACACAACTGTGAAATTTCTGAGTTGTATGGTAATTACAAGTTTAATTTTACACGAAAGTGTTTTCAAATAGTGGTTGCACTATTTTTTATTCCAACCAGTGTTGTCCAAGTGATTGTTTCTCTGTATCTTCGCCAGCATTAAGCATTGTCATTCTTTTTTATTGTAGAAATTCAGAAAGGTTTTTAGTGATAACTCACTGTAGTTTTACTTTTCCTTTCTCTAATGGCTAAGGGGAATGAACGTCTTTTCATGTGCTTATTTTCCATATTTTTTAAAAACATATATTCATGCCTTTTACTCATTTTCTAAGTGGATTTTTGGCACTATTTAACAGTTTATTAATGTGTTGTGGACAGTAGTCCTTTGTTGGACATGTGTTTTACAAATATTTTCTCCAGTGCTGCAGCGTGTCTTTTAGTTCTCTTAATATGGCCTTTCATGGAACTAAACTTTTAATTTTATAAAGTCTGATTTATAAAATTTTCCTTTTATGGGTCATGGTTTTAGTGCCAAATTTAAGAACTATTTATACGATCTTAGAGCCTTTAGATTTTCTTCTGAGTTCCCCCACCCCGATAGTTTTATATTTTATATTTAAACCTCTGATCCATTTTGAGTTAGTGTTTGTACAACACAGGAAGTTTAGGTTCTGTGCCCTGTTTAAGGGTTCTTTAAGCAGGTTAACACATTGTTTTGGTTTAGTGTGTAGATACTGGCTCATATTTGTGGATGATGGTTTTAATGACAGTTTTCGGAGATATTCTAGTGTTAACTGGTCTTCTTGGTTTATCTTGTTTCTGGGGCTCCCACTGGTCCCTTCTTATGCTTATTGAGGGAGTGAAAGAGGTTCCCCAGGATGGGCCACTGAGTGCAGAAGGGGAATCTCAGACTTAGTTTGGGAGAAAACTGCTCCTGTGACCACTTATTTTTGACACAGCCCCCAATCAATCCCTCCTACTGGTAGTATTGAGATCACCAGATGTAGTCAGAAGAGTTCCTGCTTGATGTGGGGAGAGATGGGCTGCCTTCTGTTAGTAGGTTAGCTTTCAGGAAATGTCAGTTTTAGCTACCTTTTTCTGTTGGATGGCAGAATGTATGATGCTTTGCTGCTGGCTTGTTCATCTTGTTCTGGAGTTACAATCTGTTGCTATGTGTAGTCAGAATTGACCCATGGCTGACCCTCCAGCAGGTTTTCAGAGGTAATAAATTGCACAGGAAGCTATTGCCCATCCTTTTCCTGCATTTTTTTCATCTGTTGAATTTGAACCTTGTGCAATGGATTTGAACCTTGTGCAATGGATCTGGACCTTGTGCAATGGATTTGAACCACATGCCTTTGAGACTGCATTGCAGCTTCTTACCATTAGGCCACCAGGCGTTACAAACTAGTTTCCATATTTCTCCTTTGACTGCTTTCAGGGTTTAAGCTGTACTCTGAAGCAGAGAGAAATAAGTCTCCCACATCTTATTTAGATCCAAATTCTAGGTTTTACTTTAAATATGTCTCATAGAAATACACTGGTGGTTTTGTGTGTTTTTTTTAAAATTAAATATGTATTTTGGTTTATTTCAATACTGCTTTATGTCATGTTATATAATTTCTTACATAATTGTCTCTCCTCACCTCCCACACACATATTTTTTTATGATAAAATTTAGAGCAAAATTTCTTTTTGGTTTCAAAGATTTCTACACACTGTGTAGAAGCAGATCGAATAGCCCTGCCTATGGCCATGGACTTAGCGCATTTCCTGGTGGGCTGATGAACTTCCTGTCCCATTGATATCAAGCATGACTTGCTATTTGCTTGACAAGTGGGATATGAGTCACAGATATTTGTACACCTCAGAATAAAAGCTGTACTATCTGTGATTCCTCGAGACTCTTTCCCCTTTGTATGAACTTGAGATAAAGCCCATTTCCTCAGTCAGCTCTTAGGATGAGATGTGTGGAACACATCTAGGATAGTTGGTTTGCGTCTAATAGCTGAATGAGAAAATGCATTTGTTATTATAAGTTACTGCCTGCTACTATAACTTGAGAAAATTTGACAGGCCCGAAGTAATATTTTCATCTTTTTTAAAAAATATATAATGACTACTCTAGTAAAAATCTCTAATTATATTTACTTCTAATTAAGCTATGAAGTATTTAAATCTCTTTCTCTTCCTCTGAATAAGATAGAGACCTCAACATGTACCTCTGACCTTCTCATCATCATTCTCACCTTATCCCACCAGGAGAGATTTGATTAAAATTTTAGTTCTAGATCATTATGGGTGTTCTTTTGTTTTCAATTCTCACCTTACTTCTCCCTTGTTTGCCCATTTATTTTATAGCCTACAACTTAATTTTTGGCTCTTTTTGCCAGAGTACTTCCTCCAGGATTCTCTTTGAGCCTTTTTCTGAGGTCTTCTCTGTCTGATACTATCTTTTATTTTGGTCTTCTATTTACATGTAAGTTACCTAGATAGAAAATTCTATGTTTAAAGTGACTTTTTCCCCCTACCTGGAACACTTTGAAAATACTACTCTATTTTTTTTTTTAAAAGCCTGGTTTACTATTGAGAATGCTAAGTATGATTTGATTTGATTCTTGCTCATATGCAGCTTATCTGCTTGTTCTCTGGGAGGTTTTAAAATTTCACTCTTTGCTTTTGATCTTAAATTACTCTGTAATGTATCTACTGTACTTTTTTTATTTTTTTAAATCCATCCTTCTTGATACGAAAAGAATCTTTTCAACTGAAGGCTTTCAACTTTATTTAATTTTGAGAAGCTCTCAGGCATTATTCCTTGAAAACATTTCCTATTCTCCGATCATTTTTTTTCCAGGATCTTCTATTAAACAGATATTAATAATTCTACTGCTATGCATTACACCTCTTAGCTTTTCTTTTATATTTAACAACCCTTTATCTCTTTTTGGTACATTTCAGCAACAACCTGACCTTCTAGTTAATGTGATTGATTACTCATTAGCTATAGCCACGAAGCTATTGATCACATCTACTGAGTTCTTTATTTTGGCCATGATTTTCCACTTGTATCTGTCACTAGCTTTTATTGTTGTGTATTATTGAGTTGGAACCGATGCAAAATTGACCCTCCAGCAGGCTTTCAAAGAGTGTAAATCATATGGGAGGAGATGGAGCAGCTAGTAGATTTGAACTATGTACCTTTGCACTGCAGCATGATTCCTTACCATATATTGTTGTGCATTATCCAGCTGGAACCAACCATAACTGATCCTCCAGAAGGTTTTGAGAGACAGTAAACTGTTCAAGAGGAGATTGCCCATCTTTCTCCTGTGGACAGCTGGTGGATTTGAACCTTTGTGTTGGCTGTGTAATTCCTTAAAATACATCACCAGGACTAGAAAATGGTTTTAAATTCTTATTCTGTCAAGTCCTATAACCCCATTTGTGTTTATTATAGTTTCAACTTTGCTTGAGGGAAGTGAAAGGGACTTGAAACACTTGTTACTGATCATCAAATATTCCAGCCTTCAATGAGAATTACATTTCAACATCAAGAACACAAAAATTCTTACAACAATTCGATGGGTGGGGGTAGGGGGTGAAGGAAATGTGAGGGATCTTTTGTGAAAACCATTGTATTAAAACTTTGTACATAAATCAGTGTAAAAAAGAAAACAAAAGTCCTTACCACTGGATTAATAGGCAACATCATGATGTTGTTGTTGATTGCTGTCCAGTTGAGGTCAACTCAGCGACTTTATGAACAAAAGATCTAATGCCTTTCCATAACTATCATTGTTTCTCCAAGTTTATAGTTTCCAGAGGCATGTGGTTTATGAAGTGGATGCCACACTTGCTTCCAGACTTGTTTTACAACTGGGAGCTCCACCAAACACTGTCCATAATGGGAAACCATTATGGTATTTGATATTCCCATGGCACAAGGTTCACAGTAAACCTAGGTTACTTATAAAAAAGCACATTGACAAAGAGTGATGTGCAAAGTGGAAGAATGTTCCTCCAGATAAAACAGCACTACTTTCATTTGTTGTTGTTGTTATGTGCCATCGAGTCACTTGTGACTCATAGCGACCCTATGTACAACAGCCCTAAACTCCGCCCTGTTCTCCTGCACTGTCCTTCCACTCTCCCAAACATGATGTCTCTCTCCAAGGACCAGTCCCTCCTTGCAACATGCCCAAAGTATATCAGACGAAGCTTCAGAATCCTTGACTCCAGGGAACATTCTGGCTTCACCCTCTCCAGGACAAACCTGTTTGTTCTCCTAGCAGTCTGCATAATGCAGGTTGTTGATGACTCTTCCACCAATCCTGATGCCACATTCCTCCTCGTACAGCCAGGATCTCGGATGATCTGTTCTGTATACAGATTGAAAAGGTATGGAGACAAAATACTTCCCTGACAGACCCCTTTCTTGATTTTGAGCCATCCAGTGTCTCCCTGCTCTGTCCTGACATCTGCCTCTTGGTCCAAGTATAGGTTACACATTAGCACAATCAAATGTTCTGGGATTCCCATTCTTCTCAGAGTCAGCCACAGCTTATTGTGATCCACACAGTCAAAAACCTTTGCAGAGACAATGAAGCACAGACAGACATTATTCTGATATTCTCTGCTTTCTGTCAAGATCCATCTAACATTAGCTATAATATCCCTAGTACCACGACCTCTTCTAAATCCAGCCTGTACATCTGGCAGTTCTCTGTTGACATATTGTTCCAAACATTTTTGAATAATTTTCAGTAGAATCTTGCTTGCATGTGATGTTAATGATATTGTTTGATAATTTCCACACTCTGTTGGGTCACCTTTCTTTGGAATGGGAACAAATATTGATCTCTTTCAGTCAGTTGACCAGCTAGCTGGCTGTCCTCCAGATTTCCTGGCACAACTTAGTGAGCACATCCAGGGCAGTGTCTGTTTGTTGAAATAAATCAATTGCTATGCCATCAACTCCTGGAGCCTTGTTTTTTTTGCCAATTCCTTCAGAGCAACTTGAACTTCCTCCTTTATCACCATAGGCTCTTGCTCATATGCTATTTCATGAAATTCCCGTGTCAGCCAATTCCTTCTGATACAGTGACTCTGTGTACTCCTTCCATCTTCTCTTGATACGTCCTGGATCATTCAACATTCCACACAAAGTATCCTTAAGTATTGCCACCTGTGGCTTGAATTTGTTTTTCAGCTCCTTCAGCTTAAGAAACGCTGAGCGAGTCCGTCCATTTTGATTTTCTGACTTCAGCTCTCTGCACATTTCATTACAGTATCTTGCTTTTTCATCCCGAGCTGCCTTTTGAAATTTTCTGTTCAGCTCTTTGATTTCTTCCTTTAGCTTTGGCTTCTTGGCGCTCTAATGCAATACTCAGAGTCTCATCTGATATCCATATTGGTCTTTTCTTCTTCTCCAGCCTTTATAATGATCTTTTGCATTCTTCATGGATGATTTTCTTGATGTCCTCCCAGAGCTCATTTGGTTTACGCTCATTGGTGCTCAAGGCCTCAAACCTGTTCCTGAGATGGTTTTGAAATTTGAGTGGGACAGACTTAAGGTCAAATCTTGGTTCCCGTGGACTTGATTTAATTTTCCTCAACTTCATCTTGAACTTGCTTATGAGTAGTTGATGGTCTGTCCCACAATCAGTACCCGGTCTGCTTTTCACTACTGATATTGAACTTCTCCAGCGAGTCTTTCCACAAATGTAAAAGATTTGATTCCTATGCATACCATCAGGTGAGATCCATGTGTGTAGCCTGCATTTATGTTTCTTACAAAAGGTATTTGCAATGAATAAATCATTGAATGTGCAGAACTCTATCATTCTATCTCCAGCCTCATTTCTCTCACCGAGCCCGTGTTTTCCAGTTACTGATCCTTCTTCCCTGTTCCCAACTTTTGTGTTCCAGTTTCCCATTACTAACAATGCATCTTGATTGCCTGTTGGATCAATTTCTGACTGCAAAAGTTGGTAGAAATCTTCTAGTTCCTCCTCTTTGGCTCTAGTTGTTGGTGCATATATCTGAATTATAGTGATATTCACTGGACTTCCTTGTATGTGTATGGATATTATCCTGCCGCTCGCCACATTGTATTTCAGGATAGATCTAGAAATGGCTTTTTTAATTATGAAACTAACCCCATTTTTTCTCACGTTTTCATCCCCGGCATAGTAAATCATATGATCATCTGATTCAAAATGTCCCATGCCAAGCCATCTCATTTTCCCAATACCTAGTATGTCAATATTTATGCGTTCCATTTCTTTCTTAACAATGTCCAATTTTCCTACATTCATGCTTCTCACATTCCACGTTACAATCACTTGTGTCTCCTTACATCTGTTCCTCTTTCTCCGTGTTTCCATCTCTAAGATCTCAGTTTCAATTGCCATCTCTGTTAGTCCAAATGATAGTCTGAGTGTGCTCTATTGTACAGCAGTGGCTAAATGTTGTCGAGTCATATATAACTCAGAGTAAGCTTTTTCACAAGAGACCTGAACTCTGTTTTATAATTAACATCATTTCTGTACATCATCATGTTGTTGTTGTTGTTATGTGCCGTCGAGTCGCCTGCGACTCATAGCGACCCTATGTACAACAGCCCTAAACTCCGCCCTGTCCTGTGCCAATCACACTGTCTCTGACACTCCCATCCCAATTATCCCAGTCACTGAATCAATCCACCTCATAGAGGGCCTTCCTCTCCTGCACTGTCCCTCCACCCTCCCAAGCATGATGTCCCTCTCTAAGGACCGGTCTCTCCTCACAACATGTCCAAAGTATGTTAGACGGAGCCTCAGAATCCTTGCCTCCAAGGAGCCACCCGGTTTAACCCTTTCCAGGACAAATCTGTTTGTTTTCCTAGCAGTCCATGGTATTCTCAATACTCTTCTCCAGCACCACAGCTCAAAGGCATCAAGTCTCCTTCTATCCTCCTTGGTCATTGTCCAACTCTCTAATGCATAACAGGTGATTGTGAAGAGCATGGCCTGTATCAGACACACCTTAGTCTCCAAAGAGATACCATTGCTCTTCAGCACTTTGGAGAGGTCCCTAACAGCAGACTTTCCCATGGCAATGCGCCTTTTAATTTCCTGGCTGCTGGTGCCAAGATTGTTGACTATGGAGCCAAGCAAACTAAAGCTGTGTACAATCTCAATCTCTTCACCATGCATCCTGATGCTGCCAATTGGTCCAGTGGTGAGAATCTTTGTCTTCTTGACATTGAGCCTCAATCCATATTGTAGGCTGCAGTCCTTGACACTCTGCAGTAGGCGCCTCAGGTCC
This sequence comes from Elephantulus edwardii, assembly GCF_000299155.1. Classification (NCBI taxonomy): domain Eukaryota; kingdom Metazoa; phylum Chordata; class Mammalia; order Macroscelidea; family Macroscelididae; genus Elephantulus; species Elephantulus edwardii. The sequence goes on along the minus strand of NW_006399843.1, from coordinate 9,890,489 downwards.
TCCTCAGTTTCAGCAAGCAGGGTTGTGTCATCTACATAACACAGATTGTTGATAAATCGTAACTATCTACATCATCATAGATGGAAAAATTATTGATGTCAATGATTTCATCTTACTTAGATCCACAATTAACACTCATGGTAATAGCAGTCAAGAAATCAAAAGACATGCTACATTGGGAAAATATGCTGTCTGGAATTTATCCAATATGCTAAAGAGCAAAGCTACTATTTTAAAGACTAAGGTGCCCCTGACCTAAACCATGATATTTTCAATTGCTTCCTCTGCATCTGAAAGTTGAACAATAATAAGGATGACAGAAGAATTGATGTCTTTGAATTTTTGTGTTGGAGAAGAGTATTGAATAATAGATCATGGACTGCTGAAAGAACAAACAAGTCTATCTTGGAGGAGATGCAACTAGAGGCAAGGATGGTGAAACTTCGTCTTATGTACTTTGAACATGTTGTCAGGAGGTGCCGATTCTTGAAAAAAGACATCATGCTAGGAAAGATATAGGGTCAGAGAAAAAAAAAGAAAACTCTCAAGATATATTGAAATGGTGACTGTAACACAGGGTTTGAGTGTGTCAGAGGTGGTGAGGATGGTGGTGAAGGATGGGACAAGATTCAGACCTGTTGTTCACAGGGTTGCAATGAGTCACAGTAGACTCAATGACACATAACAGCAACAATAGGAAACAATGAAGAATTTCATTATCAGCATTCTAAACAAGGCCAGGGTACAAGTGATTAGTTATTTGCAAGTTAGGATTGAAGCTGAAGAAGATTATGACTTTGACTGTCAAGGAGCTCTCTAAAAATGCTAAAGAGCAAGGCTGTTAGCTTAAATACTAAGGTGTGCTTGACTCCAAGAGTGGTATTTACAATTGCCTCATATGCAAGTGGAAGTTGGACAATGAATGAAGAAGATAGAAGAAGAATTGATGCCACTAAATGAAAGTCTAGATGAAGAGTACTGAATATTCTATGCCAAAAGAACAAATAAATCCATTTTGGAGGAAATACAACCAGGGTGCCCTTTGGGGACGAAGATGATGAAACTTCATCTTAGATACTTTGGGTATGCTCTCAGGAGGCATTTCCAAGGTACCAGTCCTAGGAAAAAGACATTATGCTGGGGAAAGTAGAGGGTTTGGCAAAGAGAGAAAGACTCTTAATTAGATGGGTTGAGGTGTGGATCTTCTTTCACAATTGTAGGCAATTCTGAGTGTATAGGCCCAGAGTGGCCAAGTGGAGCACCTGGAGCTGGAATTGGGCCATGTAACATCACCTAGGCTAGGGCATCTCTGAGGACCAGAGCCTGGCTCAGCCTTCCTTTCCCACGACTGATGCCTCAACGAGGGTAGGTGGGAACCTTGAGGACCCTGATGGGCGAGGCATGGGGCATGAGAGGAAGTGGTTCTCAGAAGGCCAGGGGACTCAGAAGACAGAGGCAACTTCAGGAATAGACTCACCAGTTTCTTCTGCTTCCCAGCTCGGTATTAAGAGGCTCATAGCAGTGACCTTGGAGGAGACAAATCGATGAGAATGCAGGAAGAAACCAAACCTTAAACACAGGTGGTGTGCATAATGAGGTGGTTATGGACCTTCTTTTCAATCATCCATATATCTGCTTATTTAATAAGTATGTATTTAGCATTTATGGGGCACTATTTTAGGTACAGGAGATACACTTAAAGAAGACACTTAAGACTCAGCCGGATGTTGCTCACAGTCTGGTGGTACAGGATGGGATTTCCAGGGTCTGGGTCACCAGGAAGGAGCAGGGCTACATGGCAAGAGTCCTGGTGGGGAGATAGAGTTCCCAGAGGGGAAGCACCTTGACTATATGCTGATTACAGATAGGATGCCCATAAGGCCTTCTTGTCAGCACCTTGCAGTGTGTAGGATAGGACAGGTGTGCAAACAAATACTTGTACTCACTGACCAAGCTCTGACACTGAAGCACGTTATCCCAGAGTGAGAGCTGGGAACCTTCGGCTTTGTGAGCAGCTAGAGGCCCAGGGTCCCCAAGATTATTGCTAGATTTCACCAATACCCTCCTGGCTTGGATTTGCATTGGCCCAGGATGTAGTTGGGAGAGAGCCTTTAGGAAGGCTTGTGATCTGGAAAAAGGGGAGAACCAAGTAGATAAAGCCCATCTCTCAGTCCTTCCCTCCAAAGAACCCAGAGGTCTACCTGGGGCTGCAGCCCTAGCCAAGCATCCCATAGGCTGAGAGCCTTTGTGTGACCTTGGGAAGTCCCTTAACCTCTTTAGATCTCAGCTTGCTTCTTGATCCTTAAAGGCAAAGATCCATGTTGTGACCCTTGCAGCTCCAAGTAAAGCAGGGACCCCATACTCATCCTCTCGCTGCCTGCTCCCCTTCTTTAGAGCCCCGGAGGAGGTCTCCTTGCACCTTTGCTGTGACAAGTGATTGAAATGTGTAATTTGAAGCCTGGGCTTCCCCATGCACCCTTTCTGCTGTTGATTTGCGGCTCAGAGTGAGTTGGCTGCCAAGTCAAGTAATCAGGAGGTAATAGCCTGGTATCGGATGAATCCCCAGAGCTGGCAGCCAAGCTGGAAAACTCCAGCCTCATGCCGCTGCCTGCACCGTTCAGGACCAGGAAAATAATTGTGTAAAGCAGGCTGGCTCAGATCAAACCCGGCCTGACGTGGCGCGGTGTAGGAGTTGCGGGCGCCTGGGTCTGATGTGGTTATTAGTATCTTGCTTGGGGGCAAGGCTGCCCTGAGCGCCTAGGCGCGCTGTGATTCACTCGCTCACGCAGATTGGACATCGCTCCCAACCCGCTGGGACATCTCTATCGACCCCTCCTCTCTCAGGCCCCTCCTCCGCGGTCCCCCCTTCTTCGCCATCTCCTGCTCCTGCTGCCTCGTACTTTCCTCGTCCTTCCATCTTTGCTGAAATTCTCTCAAAGTGCTGATTTTATTGAGTGCGACAAGTGGCAGTTCATTAAAAAGTGGGAGCAGATGGGGAACGGATTGTGGAAGAAGATTAATGATGCACACAAACCACTAAATAGGGCAGGTTTGGGAGTAAACACATTCACTCCGGCTCCCTCTGAGTGGGTAATCCTGCTCTGTCAGATCTGCTCTCATTAGCCCGCTAACGTCAGAGGGCTCAGGACTCTTGAGAGTTAAGGAGGACGCCATACAGCCAGTGGAAGGCTAGGCTGTGCTCTCGCCCAGGACAGAGTCAGGGGTGCCCGAGAGGGCTGAATGGCAGTCAAAGAAACTCCATTTGGGTTGAGGGCTTGCCTGGGTAACTCTTGGAAAAGAACTGGATCAAAATCAGATCTCCTTTCCTTGTCCTATCAGGCTGGATTTGGGCACAAAATTTGGCCCACTCCAGGTGAATTTCCTCACCAACTCTGGAGATTTGAGCCCCTGAGAGTTGCCTGACTTCACTTAAAGTTTCAAGGAACATCGGCTTGTTGCTCCCCCTTCTGTCGCCAGCCACTCTTTCCAGCTTCAGCTTATTCTCAGATAACAGAATTCTGGGCCAAGGAACAGAAGCCTTGGTTCCAGGAAACCTCTCAGAAAAACAGAGGTGAGATACCTGCCAATACTCCTACACTTACGACCCAAAATATCCTTCTAGATGCCTATGATGTGGAACAGAACATGATGTCATTTTAGATCCAGAGAGGAAGAGATGTTACAAGAGACAGGACAGTGCTTTAGAACCATCGTCTGGAACACACACTTTAAGTTTGTGGATCTTGAGCTGCCCACCCAAAGGCAGTCAATTGGAATCCACGAGCTGCTCCATGGAAGAAAGATGGGCAATCCCCTCTCATGTGATGTATGATCTTTGAAAACCCACTGGAGGGTCAGCTAGGAGTCTGTTATGACCCAGAGGCTGTGGACAACAACAACTTTATTGAGTATTTGCTAGGTACTGAGCCAGGGAAAAGACATCATGCTGTGAAAGCTAGAGGGGTCAGCAGAAGAGAGGAAGACCCTCAAGGAGACGGAGTGACACAGCGACTGCAGCAATGGCCTTGAGTGTGGTGGAGCTAGATGGTGATGAGGATGAGGGAGGGTAGGGCAAGACTCTGATCTGTGTGTCACAGGCTCCCTTTAAGTCGTCAACTCTTGGCAGCACCTGATAACATCGAACCAGAGATGGCAAGTCTCTGGCATCTATTTTCATCTCTTCGTCTCTTTCCCATAGCAGGTACTATGAGCTGTTTATAGCACTCCAATGTATGACGAGTCCTCTGAATCCTTCTCAACACAGCATTGTAGATAGGCACCACCAATTTATTGGCAGCCTGGTGAAACAAAATCCGTTCCTCATCCTTATGGTCAACATTTGGGGCCATCCCAAGTTTTTATGCCATGTGATAGACTGCCGGGGTGAGCGGAACTATTTCAAGATAGTAGCTCACTTGGAAAAAGGAACAGTTGACTCAGAGGAGAACTTGAAAAGGAGACCCAGGCCTTTTACTCATTTGTTTACATAGGAAATTCACTAAAAACATTCTACTGTGGACTCCACATCTTTGCTTGGGATGGGCAGTGGAGGAAGGGAGAAGAGATTGAAAAGAGAGACATTGGGATACAGGTAAGATCAGACACAGGGCCCTGAAAGGCCTTCCTGGTATTCTGGAACAGCTGCATTTGTTCCGTTTGCTTCACGGATTCTTCATTCTGTTACAGTGTGACCTGGGCTATACCTGATGGCTTCCTGGAGACAGTGAGGAAATGCCTGAAGACCTCCCACTCTATGGTGGTCTGTACATAGTACTTGACTCCATCCGTGAAGAACTTCAGGGTTCCATTTGCTGATACACTCCTGCTGTCATATCCTTCTTGATAAGTGATGCTAGCCCAGGCCACCCAAGAGCCCTCAACCCCTATGATAAGGCAGAGCACTTATTCTTCTTCTTAGTCTGGTCAGAGAATTCTGGTCTCTTAAGTCCCCTTTCCTATTCCACTCACCCTCTGCAGCCAAGGGTCATCTCCAAGGCCTGCCTTCTATCCTAATGGGGTTAACAAGTAGATTTCTCTGACTGTTAGTGGAGCAAGGACCCTAGAAACAGCTGCATTGCCCCTGGCATCAGAACCAGGCTTTATCTTTCTCCTCAAATATCTTCTTTTCTGAATTCTATTTTTGCTTCTGGATCCATTACAGTCTTTCTTAGACTCTTGCACTTATAGACTCTAATTGTCTAAGTCAGAAATTAAAATTACCCTCTGGTAACCATTTCTCCTGTCTTGTTTTGTAGCAGGATCCTGAATGTATTCTGAGTACTACAGATTCAGCTAAGACTACATTTTGCTCCTTTGCAGTTGTGAATAATAGCCATATGACTAAATTCTGGCCAATGAGATGTTAGAGGAAGTGTTGTAACAGAAAGAGTTCCTTAAAGAGAACTGACTGAATAGATGATTTTTGCTTTTCTCACCATCTTTCCTCTGTTACCTTAAATTAGGAGTGACGGCAGGAACTCCAGGATCTGTTTTGATCTTGGGACTGACTGGGAGCCACATACTCAGATGGTGGAACAGAAAGAAGAGACTGGACCATGTACGACCTGGGGCTACCACAACATCCCTGAATCACCTTCTCCTTTTCATTTCCATGTTTTGACCATCTCATTATCACAAATATCTTTACTAGAGCCCCATTTATTGTCTAAATAAAGAAGCAAATGCCTCCCATAACTTGTGTTAACTTACTTTCCTAGTCACGTCTCCTGCCACTTTGGTTTCCTAGAATCCCAGATACTTCATGTCTTTCTTCTCTTTTTCTTGGTTCCAGAAGTTTATGGGGCTTTCCTACATCTTTGATCCTGTCTGCTCAAACTCTACCCATCCTTCAAGGCTTATCTCAAAGGTGCTTCCTCCACAAGCCTTTCCTAGTGCCTCTGAGCAGGGGTGGTTTCTTTCCCTTGTACTTCTACAGGAAACTGCTGTAGCTACCAGGGACTGATATTTTGTTACCTATGTAAATACGGCGCAGGAGAGGAAGGCCCTCTATGAGGTGGATTGATTCAGTGACTGGGATAATTGGGATGGGAGTGTCAGAGACAGTGCGATTGGCACAGGACAGAGCGGAGTTTAGGGCTGTTGTACATAGGGTCGCTATGAGTCACAGGCAACTCGACGGCACATAACAACAACAACAACATGTAAATACATCATGCTCTTGGAAGGGTGGAGGGACAGTGCAAGAGAGGAAGACCCTTAATGAGAGGGATTGACACAGTAACTGGGGCAATGGGGTTGGTGTGTCAGAGTCAGTGAAATTGGCCCAGGACAGGGCAGTTTAAAACTGTTGTACATAGAGTCACTATGAGTCACAGGTGACTCGATAGCACCTAACAATAATGATGTGGATACCTGGGAGTCCTGATGGTACATTGGTTAAATGCTCAATTGCTTACCAGAAAGTTGGTGGTTCAATCCCACCAGTTGCTTCATTGGAAAAAGATATGATAATCTGCTTCCATAAACATTTACAGTGTAGGAAACCTATGGGGCAATTCAATTTTGTCTTATACACAGAATCAATGGTGAGCTTTTGCGGTTGTTGTTTATGTGGACATGTCAGTTTTTTACCAGACAGGAGTAGGAGTGAGTCTTGCCCATTCCCATATTCTCCAATTGGTCTGACCCAGGGCTTGTTTGTGGTACGTTCTTGGTACCAGTTGCTTTCAGGCTGATATTGACTCACGGCAACTTCTTTTTACCCCAATTAATTTTAATAAACATTTACAGAGATTTTGAATTTCCATTCATTCATTGCTGCACTTTTCTCCCTGCCCACCCCTCCCCACCAGTTCGCTCCTCTCTTTGAAAAGAAAAAGAAAAAAAAAATTCCTTCATTGGTATATAATTCCCCCATCCCTTCCCCTCCCCCCATCCCCCGCACTGAGTACACTTCTCTATGCAACCTTAATTCTGGATTCCTGTGCTAACCATAATACTCAATCATATATCACCTCTAATCTGTTCTTTCCCTCAACTGTTTCAATACAGTATACATAATTTATCCAGTTTTTTCTCAGGCTTACCCCAACCCTGATGTCAGACCCATTCTACTACAGTGGCACCATGCAGTATTTGTCCCTTTGTGACTGAGAGATTTCACTCAGCATAATGTCCTCCAGGGTCACCAATTTTGAATAATATTGCATGAGTTCCTTTCTTTTCAATGCGATGTAGAATTCCATTGTGTGGATATACCACAGCTTCTCTATTGTTGATGGGCACTTAGGTTGCTTCCAACTTTTTGCTATTGTAAACAAACTGCGGTAAACATGGGTGGGCAGGTATATACCTGCTTGGATGGTAGTTATGGTCTCTCAGGGCTATATTCCCAGTAATGGGATTGCTGGGTCAAATAGTATCTCCATTTGCAACTTTTTGAGAAAGCGCCACAGCGCTTCCCACAATGGTTGCACCATCTTACATTCCCACCAATAGTGAATAAGAGTTCCAGTTTCTCCACATCCTTGCCAGCTATTCTGTTAAATTTTGCTATTCTTACTGGGGTGAGATGATATCTCATAGTTGTTTTGATTTGCATCTCTCTTAGAGCTAGGGATTTTGAACATTTCTTCATGTGCTTGTTTGCCATCTGAATGTCTTCTTTGGTGAAGTGTCTGTTCATATCCTGTGTCCATTTCTCATTGGATTATTTACCTTTATCTTGTTGTGGTGCTCAAGTATTTTATAAACTCCAGATATAAGTTCCTTATCTGACATGTCATTACGAAATAATTTTTCCCAGTCTGTGGCTTCCCTTTTTACCCTATTGGAGAAGTTTTTAGATGCACATAGGTATTTGATTGTTAGAAGGTCCCATTCATCTATTTTATCTTCTCCCAGTTGTAGATTTTTCAAGATACTTGGAAGACTTTTTGTGTTGTGGATCAGGACTACTAAAGTTCTTCTAAGCTTTTCTTTAATGAAGTTTATAGTCCTTGGTTTTAGTCCTAGGTCTATGATCGACCTTGAGTTGGTTTTTGTATATGGAGTGAAGTGTGGTTCTTGCTTGAATCTTCTGCAGACATTTTCCCAATTTTGCCAACACTATTTGTTAAAAAGGCTGTCATTTCCCCACTTAACTGATTTCATCTCCTTGTCAAAAATCAGTTGACCATAGGTAGATGGGCTGATTTCTGGGTTCTCAATTCTATTCCATTGATATATGTGTCTGTCATTGTACCAGTACCATGCTGTCTTAACCACCACGGCAGTGTAGTAGGATTTGAAATCAGGGAGAGAGATGCCTCCTACCTTTTTTCTATTTTTAAGGAGTGCTTTGCTTATTCATGGCAACTTCTTGTGTATAGAGTAGAACTGTGCAGCCCAGAGCTTTCAGAGGCTGATTTTTCAGAAGGAGAGCTCCAGATCTTTCTTATGAGAGGCCTCTTAGTGATCCAAATTGTCAATCTTCCAGTTGATCACTCTATATCAATTGTGCCATGCTGGGTTACATCCTTCATGAACGTTAGCTTATGGACATGGCTCCCACCCCTTAGCTTGGGCCTCTGCCATAGAAGGGGTCTTTCAACTATACAGAAGTTCTCTCCTGAAGTGATAGGCCTGGTGCAGCTCCCGAATCCTCTCCCTCCTTAGCCCTCATTCCCCCCCCCGCCCCCCGTCACTCAACCAATTTACTGGCACTGCCTGCTAGGGAAAGATACAGGTGGGGGTGAGGTAGGTTGGGCCACCAGGTGGACAGGTGCTGCTGACTAGGGAAACAGAGATGTCAGGGCAGATGTAGGGGAGTTGGGCTGCTTATTTAATCTGCTAAAATGCTGTCACAGGCCTGCTCCCCAGCGGTGACAGGGTTTACCTCGTCCCAGCTGGGCCCGCGAGCACTCACTGACCTCTCTCCTCCTTTCCTGACAGCACTGACCTATCTGGGTGCTGCTCTCACTCACTAACCCAAAGGCCACTGCACAATCCAGATGGACCACAAGGCCATTTGTCTTTCAGGAGGGACAACCTCCCTTGCAGAGCTTGCTGCTTCTGTCACTCCAGGGCAGCAATTGGAAGGAGGGCAGACAGAGACGTCAGGGAGAGGGAGCTGGCTAGGCTGATCCTGGCCTGGAATCCTGGGATTTTGGAATCTCCTATGTGTGCAATGAATTCCACCTAAGTAATGTCTCAATTAAAACAATAAATCATTACTGGGATAAAAAAAAATCATTAGTGGGATAAAGTGCAGTGGGGCCACAGAGGGTTGAATCTGCATTGAAGATGATGGGCCTATAAACTACAGGACTGAATGATGCTGTTCATCAGGATGTCCAGAGGCAAATGAGCACGTACAGCACCAGCACAGGGCGGGAAGTAAGTGGTTTGCAGGGCCAAGTTTGGGAGGATATATGTTTGTGAAATTTTCCCACACTAACAGAGAAGCAGTAATATAGCAAGTACAGTATAAGTTTTAAAGTCAAACTGCCAAGGTTTCAAATCCCAGCCTAACTAAGCAATAACTGAATCCCAGCAGTTCCTTAGCACTTCTCAATATCAGCTTCCTCATCTGTGAAGATGAGTATAAACTGGTCTCTTTTGTGTAGGTTCTACATGGTAAAACAGGTCAAATGTAGCAGAATTTTCAGAACATCCAAGCAACTTAACTAGCCCACCAACCCACCAAACCAATCCACCAACTCACCAACATAACTCATCAACTTAGCACCTACCAACCCATCAACCCACCATCCCAATCTATCAATCCACCAACCCAACCTGTAAGCCCATCAATCCAACCCATCAACCTACCAACCCAACCATTCAATCCAACCCAACCTATCAACCTACCACTTACCAATGCATCAATCCAACTTGTCAACGCACCCCCTACCAATGCATCAACCCAGCTCACCAACCCACCAACCCAACTCATCAACCAACCAACCAACCAACCAACCAACCCAATTCATCGACCTACCAATTCAACTTACGAACCCCAAGACTAGACACTGTTAAGATGCCTTTGACTCACTGAGGCCCTGTTTGTATCAGAGTAGAACTGTGCACCAGATACTTTTAATGGCTATCTTGGAAGTAAATTGTCAGTTTTCTTCCAAGATGTCTCTGGTTAGACTCAAATTGCCAGCCTGTTGATTAGCAGGGGAGTGTGTGAACTATTTGCACCACTCTGAAACCTTTGCAACACATAGCAAATGCTTAAGGAACCAAGATTCCCTACTAAAATGTAAGCTCCAAGATGACAGGGTATTGTCCACATTAACCACCTTAGCATCTCCAATAAGCTGACTCTACCACATTGTGGTATTTCAGTGACTATTTGTCAGGAGTCTATAGGGTGTTATGTTGCTGGCTCAAATGTCACTTCTACCTGGCAGTTGGAATCCACCAGTGGCTCCTCGAGAGAAAGATGGGTACTCTCCTGTGTGATTTACAGCCTCCCAAAAATCTGCCTCCAGGTCAGCTGTAAGCTGGCTCTAACTTGATGGCAAGGAATAATTTCTTGAACGATTAAATGTACAGTTACAGAGTAAGCATGAGGATGAACAATGTCTGGATTTATTTCTCCCATCACCTATGACATGCAAGATAGCAATAATTGATGTTGCTGTTGTGTGCTGTTAAGTTTGAACTAACCCATATCTGACCCTCCAGTGGGTTTCAGAGACAGTGAATCACACAGGAGGAGATTGCCCATTCTTCTTTAAATATAAAATGTCTTTGTAATTTTGGACTATATATACATACATATGTACATACAAACACACAAGAGTTCCAACATAATATGGAAATTATTCAGTGATATCATTAATATCACATGTAAACAAAATTTTGCTGAAGATTATTAAAAAATGACTAGAACAGATAAGAGCGAGAAATTCAAGCCAGCTTTAGAAAAGACCATGGCACCAAAGATATCACTGCTGTTTTCAGGTGGATTGTGGTTGAAGACAAAGAATACCAGAAAAATGTCTTTCTTAAAATTGTTATTAAATTTTATTAGTTTTAGTGAACATTTACAGAGATTTGGGGTTTTTATTCATTCATTGTTGCACTGTTTTCTCTATCCTCCTCCCCAGTTCGTTCTTCTTCCCCCGCCCCCCGAATGTCTGTTTTAATTGTCCAATTGCCACAGTGCTTGTTGAAGCCAGTTCTGATTAATCTCCTTTGTCAGTGTGTCCTTTGCCATTCCCTATCTCTCCTCCCTGAGAGAGACTTCACCCTGATTCATAAGGAAAAGGGGATGGTGTATTCTCTTAGCTACTTCCTGCTGAAAAGGGACGCTGTAGGTTTCAGGGTGAAGATCTTCTCTCACTACTCTAAAGGGCCCCTTTGGCAATAGGAAACACATAGACTATTATGGAGATTGATTTTGGAATTTAGATGCACTGTTATCAATTGTGCCTAGCCGTACATGTTCATATCCTTGAAGATGTATCATGGAAGTGTTGCAGCCTAGAAGATACAAATTTAACTAACAAGTTAAAAGTACATGAGTGAAAAATTAACAAGCTATAATATTCCGAGTAGAGGTTCTAATAGTGACACAAATCAAGTTACAGAGGGAAGGTGGTTCTTACAATAACAGGCCTATAGACTAGCACTTTGTCTATTATAGTATAGAGGTTAGGAACCACAAGATGTAGAGGCTCAGCTATGTCATTTATGGTTCTTAAGTCCTGGAGGAAATTCCATCTATCACTGGGTTGTTTTACAAGTCGGAAGTTCGAATGCAAGGTAGAGGTAAAGTAAGGAACTGCTTATGAGGTTTTCCATCCATTCCAACAACTAAGAAATAGTGAGAAGAGTTGGGACCTCGGAAGGCTTTTAGGACCAATTAGTAGGCTCTGTGTTCAGGAGAAAATGAATATACTTACCAGTAATGTTAATGCTCACCCACAGCTCTTCTGGGAGGGTCTAAATTGTTGAAGCGTCCTCCTTTGTTTCCAGCTGGCAGCTGGGGCCTGTCAGTCCTGTCAGCCACGAGGACCTGATGTGGGCCACCTTGGCCAGGTGTCCTTCAGAGCCACACTTAAAGCAAGTGAGTGGGAGCTTCCTCTCTACTCCCTTGCCTATCTGTGGCTCTTGTCTGTGACACTGTCTACTGAAGTGGCCCAGCTTTCCACAATGGAAGCAATTCTGACCTCCTTTATTACCTTTTGGTGGCATTGTATATAAGAATGTCTTTTTTATTTGACAGTGTGGATTCACAATAAACTATGGCTAACATTGAGAAGAATGTTAATTGTGCTCCCAGAAAACGTAAACTCATGTAAGACTTAGACCAAGAAACTGTTATCTGAACAGAGCAAGAGAACATTAAAATCAAAGAAGGTGGGTATCAAGGCTAAGTATCCTTTCTCCATATCTTTTCAATCTGTATGCTGAGTAAATAATTAAAGAACCTGGACTTTATGAAGAAGAAAGTGATATCAAGATTGATGGAAGACTTACTAACAACCTGCATTATTCAGGTGACAAAACCTTGCTTGCTGAAAGTATAAAAGACCCGAAGTGCTTGCTACAGAAGATAAAAGACTACATCCTTCAATATGAAATGCTGCTCAACCTCAAGAAAACAAAAATCTACCACTGGGCCAATAAGCATCATCATGATATAAGGAGAAAGGATTGAAATTGTCAATTATTTCCTTTTCTTGGATCCACAATCCACAATCTTTGTACCAGCAGCCAAGAAAGCAAAAGTCATGCTGCATTGGGAAAATCTGTCAATAACCTCTCCAAAGTTCTAAGGAACAATGATATCAGTTTAAAGACTAAGGTACACCCGATCCAATCAAAGGTCTTTTCAATTACTTGCTATATATCTGAAAGTTAAATAATTAATGAGGGTGATAGAAGGAGAATCTATGCCTTTGAGTTGTGATGGTGTAGAAGAGTACTGAATATCTCATGGGCTGTCAATAGAATAAACAAAAATGTCTTAGAGAAAGTGCAATGAAGGTGCTACTCAGAAACAAGGATGATGAAACTTCATCTCACATAGTTTGGGCATGTTGTTAGAGAGGCCAGCCTTAGAAAAAGACATTATGCTTAGTAAGGTGGAGGGCCAGTGAAAGAAAGATTCTTAACAAGGTGGATTAACTCAGTGATTGTAACAATGAGTTCAAGTATATCAGAGATGGTAAGGAAGGTACAGGACAGGGTAGGGTCCAGATCTGCTATGCATAGGATCACTAGTGGTTGCGGTCAACTTCACGACACCTAACAACAACAACAACAAAAGCATATAACAACACACACATATATTTAAAATATTTCAACTAAATAATACTCATGTGAGCATTTCTTAATCTTTCTGAGCTTTTCCAGCAAAGTTGCCTCCCCTAAAACCCGTTTGTTTGCCCTATCAGAAGTTGTAGAGTCTCCAGTACTGGATGCTGAAAGCACTAGGTCCTCTGCCTAGATCTTTAAGGATTTTAATGTGTGATCCTGGGCAAATCACTCTCTGAGTATTAATTTCCAGTCTGTAGTATAAGAGGGTTGATCTGGATGCTCTTTCATATTCCTTTCCATTTAAGCCTAATAGGATTCTGAACTTAAGGTATCAACATACTACTGAGATCTAATGCTGGACCCAGGAGATTCTACGGCTCCTTTCTATGGAACAAGGACCCAGAAGCATCCTATGTCATTCAGAGGCAAGTCAACTGATGCCAGGAAAGGTTGGAAGAGGCACTATGGGGACAAAGGCTCATTCCCTCCAAGTCTAGTCTGGGGAGAGTGTCACAAGTGAGAGGTGGAGGAAGTACCACTGTAGCCTGGAATCCTTTTGGGTTGGGTGCCGTGATGAGAGCAAGTCACAGCAAGAGTTTCATTATGAGTTACTCTAACCTAGTGCCTGAAGCACAAGTGAAAGATTTTCCCAGCTTGACCTTTTGAGTCACTCTTACTCCTAAGAGGAAGTCAGAGCTAGAGCCTGAAGGTGTTCCATGGATTGGCATAGGACAAGGTGATTTAAGGATGTTGGGGACCAATAATTTGCAGTGTCATCTCAACTGTTCCAGCTACTTGTTTCCAACGTATCATTTTTCTGTGCAGGAGAGGCTCTATTTGAAAAGACATAGGCAGAGTCCATTAAAAACAACACCAACCTCCTTTGTACTAGTACCTTCTACTGCATCATGCATCTCTTGTGCAGTGCTTGGCTAGCTATAACCTTCATAGTACTAGAGTCTGGGAAGCCAAGGACTTCTTCTTTGTGCAATCTGGGGCCTTGTGGCCTGCACATGTTACAGAAGAGACATCTTCTCTCTTGTGTCTCATGAGACACTAAGCCAACTCTCAATTATACACCCCAAATGATGGCTCTGTTGCTGAGCTCTCTGAACTCCCAGATCCCTGGAGAATGCTGCATCCTGTACGATGGTGCAGCTGGGAAGCTGGAAGGGGTTGGGAGGGATGACATGCAGCCTGATTGTCCAGCATCAAGTCTAGCCGCTGAGGTTTGACCTTCAATAAATCACCTCTTTGCTAAGCCTATTATATTATTGATAAAATAGAGATGGTGATAAATACTTCTCACGGTCCCATTAAGAGCAAATGAGATAACGAGGATAAAAAGGATGTTGCAACCTTTTAAAGTACTAGGTGGCAGGAGGCTGAGCCAAGCAGTGTGGCCTCCTGAAGTTAGGGCAGCCCCCTTTGGGGAAACCAACTCCTGCTGACACAAGTTATTGTCTCCCAGAAGCAGCTTTTCGACCTCCTCTCCCCTCCTCCTCCAACACTCCACTACAGTATAATCCACCTAATTGAAAGACTGCTGGCTCAGACAAGGGATTTATCAATGGGAAAGAGAACAGTCTTGTGTCACTTGGCTTCCTGCACATTTGTCCTTTCAAATCCTTACGGGTTTCTGTACTAGGAATAAGACAGGACTGTTGCATGAGGGGCAGAAGGATGCAATGAGGAAGAAAGTCTGGAGGCCAGTGATTGGGAGAGCTGAGGACGCTCAGGGCCTTTGAGTGGACTGACTATGGGCTATCTGGGAAGGAGAAACAATTAAGTGACAGACAGCAGCAGGGTAGAGATGAGGCTGGGTGGAGACATCGCTCAGCTGAGAGGAGAGGTACTGAGAAGGGAAGGGATGGTATTGCCTCCCAGAGACGAGGAGGTGGTTTGCCTTAGAACCAGATTTCCAACACATCGCTTCCTGCACAGAACTCAGTATAACCCTAGGTACTCCTGGACTTTGAGAAATGATGATAGTTATAGAAAGGCTTCAAGTCTTTTGTTCATAGGGTTGTTATGAGTCGTGCTTGACTCAACAGCAATCAACAACAACAGCTCCTGGACTAGTGGTAAGAAGCAGCGCTGCAATCCCAAAGGCATGCAGTTTGAATCCACCAGCTGCTCTGCAGGAGAAGTTGAAGCAATCTCCTCCCATGTGATTTACTGCCTCTGAAAACCTGCTGGAAAGTCAGCTATGAGTCAGTTTCAACTTGATGGCATACAACAAAAACCAACACCTTCTCAAAAGACTGTCTCAGTTTGGGGGAAGAGGAAAGGTTAATGTAGAGGACTTACTCAAGAATTTTTCCAAAAAAATACAGTTTACCCGGACACAGAAATGGCAGAGTGTCCAGGAGAAGGGAGTCGGGGCTCTGGACCCAGAAGCAGGATTGAGGGGACATGGTAAGGAAAGGCAATAGGGAGTCACACCTATTACATGGTGGATGCTATTTATGAACTGAAAAATGTCATCCTCAAAATCCCAAGGAGAAGCTGTTATTAATCTCATTTTGTGATGAGAAAAACAGTGTTATGGAGAAATTTAGCCTAAGCAAGTAAAATAGACTGAATCTTTCATGGTAAGAGATAAGTAGCCAGCAGAGATAGGATGGGTTAGGGAGGAGTCGGCAAGCTGAGTGGGACATCGAGGGGCAAAGGATGAAGGTGAAACTCGGCACAAGAGAGGACACTGTTCTTTGTGGGCGTGAGATCATGTATTCATATCCCATTTATGCACTTGGTAGCATAGCTCCCCCTACTCCCTTGAGTCGAGGGGAGAAGCAGAAGGACACACGGATAGATATAATGCAGTGAGGTAAGTCTATGCAGGGAGAGGAAGTATGTACAGACTACTGTGGGAATCCTGGGAGAAAGCCATTGATTAATTTTCTGATAATGAGGAAGGTGTCAGTAGAGGCTTCACAGAGGAGGTGGCATTGTTCTTGTTGAGATTTGAGAGGCTGATTTGAGGGTATTGATATAGGTTACTAATTTTCCTCAAGAAAAATGAAGTCTGCACTGTGATTTAAGGAGCCCTGGAGGCACAATGGCTGCTAACCCAACGAGGCTCAGCGGGAGTAAAGATCACAGCCTGAGAGATCCAGCTAGTTCTACTCTGTTCTATAGCATTACTGTGAGTAAGAATTGACTCAGGGCCACATAACATCAACACATCATGCTTTAATACACAATTACAAGTCTAAGGAGTGAGCAACTCCCTGGTGTTATTATTCACCTTATGGACCTACCTATGCAGATGACACAACCTTGGTTGATGAAAGTGGAGAGGCATTGAAGCACTTGTTTCAGAAGATCAAGGAATGCAGCCTTCAGTATGGATTGCATCTCAATGTCAGGAAAATGGAGATTCTTACCCCTGGAGTGATAGGCAGTGTCATGATGGATGGAGAGGAGATTGAAACTGTCAGTAGCTTCATCTTGCTTGGATTCTCAATTAACACCATTGGTATGAGCAGTCAGGAAATAAGGAGACACATTGCACTGGAAACATCTGCAGTTAGGAACCTTTCAAAATTATTGAGGAATAGTGATGTCAGTTTGAGAACGAAGACGCATCTGTTTCAGGCCATAGTCTTTCCAATTACTAGCTATGCATCTGACTGACATCTGGAAAATGAATTAAGATTACAGAAGAAGGATTGGTGCCTTTGAGCTGTAGTGTTGGAGAAGAGCACTGAACATCTCATGGATGATGAAGAGAATAAACAGATATGTCTTGGAGAAGGTGCAGCTGGAGTGCTCTTTGGAGACAAGAATGATGAGGCTTGGCCTTATATACTTTGGACAAGTTGCTAGGAGGTGCTATTCTTTGAAGAAGGATGTGATGCTGGGAAAGGTGGAGGGTGACAAAGGAGAGGGAGACCCTCAACCCTCAGGTGGGTTGATAAGGTGACTGCTGCAATGGGATCTTGTGTTTCAGGAAGTGTGAGGATGGCACAGAATAGAACAGGTTCAGATCTTTTGTTCATAAGGTCACTATGAGTTGTGCTCGACTTGATGGCACCTAACAACAACAACAACAACAACAATTCTTTGGCTGAGAGTCGTGCCATGAGAGTTTTGTTTCAGGTCTGAAAGATGATGAAGAATTGTAGTCTTGTGGGTTCTCCCAGTCTCTGTAAGATAGAAATATCATCCTATAAACTGGTGTATGGTCATGAGTACAGTCCTCTCACCTGTCCTTGACTGTGATTTTTATGGGAAGAGATTACCCAGTCTTTTCTAATGCAGAACCATTGATGGATTCAAATGAATGACTTTTGCTTGGCAACTGAATGTTTAAGCACTCTCTCCTGAAATGTAATTCTAGATACAGTGATTGATTCCAGAGGCCACAGCCATAAAGCACCTTTTCAAAATCCCGGGGTCAGTGGAGTGGATACAATCATTGCTAAGATGATGTGATTTGGGGTATGAATGAACCCAAGCTCGCATATCACTAGGCTGGGCTGTGATAGTTGCCCTGGGAGACAGTATGCTCAAGCAGCTCAAGTATATTCATTCAAGAAGCTTCAGGCCATTTTGTCTCCATTCAGAAAGAGACATTATTACCTTTGAGAGCATGAGACAAGCTTAAAAAGCCCTGTGAAATGCAAATATGCTGAGGGGAGATATCTTGCACATCAGCTACATTTCAATGGAAGGGAGTATAAATCCAGAGCCTGTGGAAGCTGGGCTAGGGGTGTGCCAGAGTCAGGGACCCTGTGGCATGCGGGGAGAGGCATGATAGGACCTGGGATGGGTGGGGAAAGCCCTTTGAAGATAAACCTGGTGATTTTGCCTGTGGCTGTCATCTGTGCTTGACGGTCAGGTAGGATGGAGATATATCAACAAGAGGGGTCACACAAAGAGACACTCATATCCAAGAAGACAGAAGAAGGAGGAGGAAGGCAATGCAGATACTATATATATATATATATATAAAGATTTTGTGAAGTGCCTGCTTGTTGGTCCTCACAGAGAAGCATCCAAAGGCCAAGAATCATGATAATGATGATAGCAAGTGGCACTGATGCTAATGATTATCTTCAGCGTGATAAGTCTATGTACTGTCTCATATGATGCCCCCTAATGTGAGGTGGTCATGAGTCAGAATCTATTTGATTGCAATGGGGATTTTTTAAAATTTTGTTTGTTTGAACAACTCTATGGTGGCCCTGTGCTAAGAAGCTGCGCTGTCCATGCAAAGGTAAGCAGTTCGAATTCATTAGTCTGTCCTTGAGAGAAAGATGGGCAGTTTCCTCTTATGCAATTTACTGTGTCCTGAAAAGTCACTTAAGAATCAGCTGTGAGTTGGTTCTGACATGACAGTACTTAAAAACAACAATGTTAAGTAGAAAACATCCCACTTTTATCAAGTGAGAAGATTGAAAGAGGTACACGGAGAGTTAAATAACTTGCCCAAAATGATACTGTTAGTGAGAGCAGAACTGTGACTTATCTGTCCAGTCTCCTAACTCCAAGTCAAGAACTACTGCTGCCCCTCAGTTGAAACCAGCTGTCCCAGAAGCAACTGAGGCCTAGACTTACCTTCTCCAAGGTTCATGGAGAGCCAGGTCAATGGGTGGTGATGGTGTGTGCCATTGAATCAGAATCGATGCACAACCGACCCTACAGCAGGTTTTCAGAGGAGCTAGTCACAAGGGAGGAGATTGGGAGGATTTCTGTAAAGAGCACAGGTGGTGCAATATAGGTACCTGCTGTCATAGAGGTCTGGTCTTGGGACAATGAGTCAGCTTCTCAAAGCCTACATTTCCTCAGCTGGAGAAATGAAGATAACAACAACAACAACAACAACAACAACAACAAAAATCTACTTGTTATAGAAATTGTGAGCAGTACGGGAATAATGAATGGTCTAATACAGTACAGGGAACTCTGCTGGTGAGGAGTTGCGATGCCATCTCAAAAGCACATGGTTTGAATCCATCAGCTACTCTGACGTAGAAAGATAGACACTCTCCTCCTGTTGGATTTACTGCCTCTGAAAACCTATTGGAGGGTCAGCTATGAGCCACTTTCTACTCAAGGGACATAACAACAACTACAACTATAGTACATAGAGTTACAGAGATGACTGCTTATCCTGCATGTCCAGCAAGAGGTCTATTGGGCAGAGAGTGGTAAAGGGAGGTCGTCGTGTGCTTTTCCTTGGTGGAGAGTCAGTGGAAGGGAGGTGGCAGAGGGAGACGATATGGAGATGTCCCACCCAGCCTGAGCCCAGCTCCCTCAGGCAGCACTAGGGCTGAGGGGTGATCTGAAAGAGTTTGGAGCCCACAACCCTGGGTGAGGAGGAGACCCCTCAGATTCTGCATGGGACTCTGCCTTCATTTCTCTGCCGTCAGCAGGCAAGACATGGGGCTGCAGTGTGGCCACTGGTGCGTGCGAGGTGATTACCCCTTTAATGTTTAATGTGCTGAAAAACCATTAGACCCCGAAATGGACAAGTTCTCAGTTGGTAACTTTAATTATTGTTAAGACTTGGTCACGCCTGCTTATTAGCAATTATGCATGGCATCTCCCAGTGTGCTTTGGGCCTTACCCTTTTTTTCCTGCTCCGGAGGAAAGCAGGTTTTGGATGCTGCCTTCAATCACACGGGCAGTTGGCCTTGATCTCTTCTATAGCTGGCCTTGTTTGGACCAGGTGGCTGTTGAGACTTCTCTGGAGGAGGAGGAAGGGCCTTCCTGTGTGAAGGGGGATGGACTGGGCAGGGTTAACCACATAGCATGATGCTCTTTTTTTTTTTTTTTTTTTAGCACGATGCTCTTTACAAAACAGTTTTGCTTCCACAATCTCATCTCCTTTTCTCACCAACCTCATTTTACAATAAGGAGACTGGGCCTTAGAAAGCTTCAGTTATAGTAGTTGTAGAGTGACTGAAGCTCAGTCTGTCCCTCTTCCTTGGAGACCTGCCATGTGCTGCGGAAGCTGTGAAAATGCCATGTGACCGCAGAGCTGCCCCTTCCAGAGCTGTCCATCTCCAGAGCTGCTGGGGTGGATTCCTGGCTGCAAGGTCCTGCAGTGTATGCACGTGGGAAGGTGGAGCTGGGATGTGGTCAGCTGGATCAAGGACAACACGTGGAACCAGGAATCGAGGTTGGCTCATCTTGTCCCATGTGCAATGAAAACCAGGCTCTCGGGTGAGACATTACAAATAATTGTAGATACAGAGGTGGAGAAACAGAGAGAGAGGCAGAGATCCAGAGAGACAGAAATTCAGCAAGAATGAGTCATGTGAGGTCCTAGAAAGACCCTTTGCTTCCTTGTGAGACCTGGCTGTCTACCTTTCCCCAAAGGCTCATGGTATATTTGCAGTCCTTGAGTAACAATTCCCCCTTACTTGAGACAGTTTCTTATCCTAAGTCCCTTAGTGTAATTCTGACTTGACCATTTTGAAGACAGCCTTCATGATCAGCAGAGGAAGAGTAGCCTTTTCCCTCTGAACTTCAGGCAACAGTGGGCATGGACCTAGGAGTCTAAGCTGGAAAGAGGGAGGAGAAGGGTGGTGACCCCTCACCACAGATCACAGCCAATGTCCATTATTCCCTGGGAAGTTCTGCTGAAAGACCACCTCTCTCCTACTACACCTGGCCAGCTCAGGCCGTGCTAGCTTGGGGCTGTGCTCACGCCAACAGCAGGGTCCTGCTCGTGCTGCCAGCCTCGTCTCCGGCTTGGAGTTTCAAGAAGGGGAGGAGGGGGCAGAGAAGGGAAAAAAGTAAACATGAGTAATGGGCCTGGAATGAGGCATGCGAGATAACACTGAATAATAACACGTCAAAAACTACAAGATGTATTTTTTTTTATTTCCCAGTGGAGTTTCCATTGCGCTAATCCATCACTGTAGAGCAGGCAAGATTATGCTTCCCCCAAAAAACTCTGAGAGATAAATGTGAGTAAATTAGGGTTTATTATATTATTTGGGGTGATATAATTTCCAAGCGGGCCCTTATTAAATTACTTCCTCTGGCGCTGACACCTCCTGCCTCATGGTCTTTGCACCTTCCCTTCACTTTCCCCTTCTGAAGCTGCTTTGTATTTTAATGTCTCTCATCATTTTTTTTCCCCCCACGGGTGGGGTGCTGCAGGAGAGAGCCTGGGGAGAGAGCTGGGAGGGAGTGCTGAGTCACCACGGAGCCTGTTACTTCTTTGTCAGGCTTTCAGTGATCACTGAACTAGACACTCACACTACTACTCACTATAAATCGGGAGCTCTGGTGGCCTAGTGGGTAAGGAGTTGGGCTGCCAACCAAAAGGCAGGTGGTTTGAATTCACCAGCTACTCCTTAGATGGGCAGTCTGTGTGATCTACAGCCTCTGAAAACCCACCGGAGGGTCAGCTATGAGTTGATTCCAACCCGAGGACAAAGACAACACAACAACAACCTACTCATTTATTTAATACAAGGGGAAACTGAGGCTCAAAGAAATCAAGTGACTTGATTCAAGTAACACAACTGGGTAGCCTGTAAAGCCGGAGAATGACTTCCAGACCAGTGCTCACACTCTTCCTAAGGTCTTTTTCTGAGTATCTTGTCTTTGCTCAATGTCAAAGCTAAGTTTACATTCCATGAAATCTAAAGATCTTGATTGTCTAATATGAGATCTTCCCAGTGATGCAAATAGAGATACAAAAGATGACCTCTGGTCTAATCTTGACCTAAGCACAAAAAAAGCCGTGTAAGCTTAGACAAGTGACTTCATCTCTCTGAACCTTAGTCTCACCGCCTTTATAGTAAAAGGACTTAGAACAAATTCTGAAATGAAGTCATAATTGGAAACTCTATATTATTATTGTTATGGTTGTTGAGCAACTTGCGACTCACAGCGACCCTATGTACAATAGCCCTGAAAACTGCTCTATCCAATGTCAACTTTACTGTCTTACATACCTACCCTCATTATCCCAGTCACTGAATCAATCCATCTCATTGATGGTCATCCTCTATTTCTCTGTCCCTCCACACTGTTACAAGCAAGATGTTCCTCTCCAAGGACTGGTTCTGCCTTGTAACATTCCCAAAGTATGTCAGATAAAGCCTCAGAATCCTTGCCTCCAAGGAGCAGCCTGGTATCACCCTCTCTAGGACAAACATGTTTGTTCTCCTGGCAGTCCATGGTATATTCAATACTCTTCTCCAGCACCACAGCTCAAAGGAATCAATTCTCCTTCTATCATCCTTAGTCACTATCCAGCTCTCTGATGCATAGCAAGCAATTGTCAAGACTGTGGCCTGGATCAGGTGCACCTTAGTCTCCAGACTGATGTTGTTGCTCTTCAGTACTCCAAAGAGGTCTGACAATTGACTTTTCCAGTGCAAATAATCTTCTGATTTCCTGGCTGTTGGTCACAAGTAATAACAAACATTTCTCTACAAGGAGGCAAACAGGCAAGATAACTGGATATGGGAAAGTCTACACCATGCCATACATGGATTTAATAGATGACACATTCTTATTTGTATATATTGTAAATAAATCCATCTAGGAATTTGACTATGTGGATCACATCAAATTGTGGCTAACATTGAGAAAGATGGGAATTCCAGAATCCTTAATTATGCTCAGCATCATGATAGATGGAGAAGAGATTGAGACTGTTAACAGCTTCAGCTTGCTTGGCTCCACAATCAACACTCTTGGTATCAGCAGCCAAGGGAGAAAAAATAAAAGAGATGAATTACACTGGGGATATGTGCTATCAGAGACCTCTCCCAAGTACTGAAGAGCATTGATGATAGTCTTAAAGAATAACGTGTGCTTGATCCAGGCTATTAAAGCTATTAACAATCTCAATCTCTTCATTTATCTATCGTAATGCTGCTGGTTGGCCCAGTGGTGAAAATATCTGTTTTCTTGATGTTGAGCTTTAATCCATGTAAAAGGCTGCAAGTGCTTCAGGTCCTTCTCAGTTCCATTAAGCAGAGTTATGTCATCTGCTTAACACAGGTTGTTGATGAGTCTTCCTCCAATCCTGATACCACATTCTTCCTCATACAGCCCAGCCTGCCAGATGATCTGTTCTGCATATGGAGTGAAAAGGTAAGGAGACAGGATACATCCCTGGTGTACATCCTCCCTGATTTTGAACCATGCAGTGTCTCATTGCTTTGTTCTGAACACTACATTCTGGTCCAAGTATAGATTTCATATAATCACAATAAACTCTATAAGTTGATTGGAATGGAGCCTTGAGGTATAGGGCCTAATGAGCTGGGCAGAAAAGTTGATGGTTCAAATCTGCCAGCCACTCTCTGGGAGAGAAGGATAGAAAGAAAAGAGGATAGTAAAAAAAGAAGATAGAAAGAGAACAGGATATCAAAACTGGAAGGTAAAAAGGATAGAAAAAAGGGAGGACAGAAAGTAAGGAAGATAAAAAAAGGACGATAGAAAGAAAAAAGGAAAGAAGGAAGGAAGGAGAGAAGGAGGGAGGGAGGAAAGGAAGGAGGGAGGAAACAAAAAAGGAAGGAAGGAAAAAAGGAAGGAAGGAAGGAAGGAAGGAAGGAAGGAAGGAAGGAAGAAGGATAGAAAGAAATCAAGAAAGAGATCTGACTCCAAGTCTACCAAAACTTGACTCTGAGCCTAACTAAGCCTGACTCTGAGCCTAATTAAGTCTCAATGTATACTTAAGCCCAACTCCAACCTAAGTGTGACTCCAAGCCTAACTAGGCCTCACTCTGAGCCTAACTAGGCCTTACGTTGAGGCTAAATAAGCAGCACTAGGCCCCACTTTGTGCTTAAATAGGCCTGACTCCGAGCCTAACTAGGCCTGAATCCAAGCCTAACCAGGCCAACTCTGAGTATAACAAAACTCGATTCTGAGCCTGACTCTGAGTCTAACTCAAACTCAAACTCACTGTATACCTAAGAGCAACTCTTACCATAATTAAGCCCAGTTCCAGCCGAACTAGGAACTAATCTGCACATAACTAGACCTGAGTCTGAGGCTAACAAAACTCAACTCTGAGCTTAACTAAGGCTGACTCTGAGCCTAACTAAATCTCAATGTATATCTAAGCCCAAATCCTAACCTATTTAACCTGATGTGAAGCCTAACTGCCCCTCACTTGGCCCTAACTAGGCCATACTCTGAGCCAAACTATACAGCCGTAAGACTTCTATAGAGACAAAGGAGGATAGAGTGAAGGATGATAGAGAGGCAGGAGGATATGGAGAAAGAAAAAAGAAATACATACAGAGAGAGAATAGAAAGAAAGAGGGATAGTAAAAAAGGAGGATAGAAAGAAAAGGGGATAGTAAAAAAGGATAGAAAGAAAGGGGGATAGTAAAAAGGAGGATAGAAAATATAGCAAAAATGAGGAGAGAGAGAGAAAGGAGGGTAGTAAAAAAGGGGGGTAGAAAGTAAGGAAGAGAGATAAAAGGATGATAGAAAGGTGCAAAGAAGGAAGGAAGGAAGGAAATCAAGAGAGAAAAAAGACTCACTCAGAGTCGACCCAAACTCAACTCTGAGCCTAACTAATCCTGACTCTGAGCCTAACTAAATCTCAGTGTATACCTAAGCCCAACTCCTAAGTCTGACTCCAAGCCTAACTAGGCTTCACTCTTAACCTAACGAGGCCCTACGCTGAGGCTTAACTATGCAGTACTAGGCCGCACACTATGCCTACGTAGGCCTGACTCCAAGCCTAACTAGGCCTGAATCCAAGCCTAACTAGGCCTTACTCCGAGTCTAACAAATCTCGACTCTGAGCCTAAACAAGACTGACTTTGAGCCTAACTAAATCTCACTGTATACCTAAGCCCAACTCCTAACTAAGTCTGACTCCAAGGCTAACTAGGTCTCACTCTGAGCCTAACTACGCTATACTCTGAGCCAAACTATATAGCAGTAAGTCTTCTAGGATGAAGGTTTCCTCCAATGTCATGAAATCCTTTATGGATGCTGTTGCCACCGTATTGGATACAAAAAGAAAATAGAGAGGGGGGAGAGAGAAAAGAAAGAGAGAAAGAGAGAGAGAGAGAGAGAGAGAGAGAGAGAGAGAGAGAGAACAAGCACATGAGCAAAGAGTGTTGATTGTAGGACCCAGCCAACTAAAGCCATGGTCTTTACAATTACTTACTATTACTTCCTATGCATCAGAGAGCTAAATGATGACTAAGGATGATAGAAGAAGAATGAATGTCTTTGAGTTATGGTGCTGGAGAAGTATTGACTGCAAAGAGAACAAACAGGTCTGTCTTTGAAAAGGTGAAACCAGGCTGCTGCTTGGAGGCAACAATTTTGATGCTCTTCTGTCTCACGTATTTTGGACATATTGCCAGGAGGGACCAGTTCTTGTAGAATGATATCATGCTTGGGAAGGTGGAGGGACAGTGCAAGAAAGGAAGACCCTGGATGAGATAGATTGACTCAGTGACTGGGATAATGGGGATAGGTGTGTCGGAGACAATGAAGATAGAATAGGGTTCAGAGCTATGAGTAGCAAGTGACTTGAGACACATAACAATAACACCACCACCACCACCACTACCACCACCACCACCACCACCACCACTACTACCACCACTACCACCACCTACCTAGACCAAGAAGCTATTGTCCAGACAGAGTAAGGAAACATTGCATAGTTCAAAATAAATAAAAAGAGTGCATCAGGGATATATCCTTTTCCCATACCTTTTCTTTTTTTTTTAATTATATTT
>NW_006399843.1:9839742-9863387 GCF_000299155.1 Elephantulus edwardii | reverse complement strand
TTGTTAGCCATCTGAATGTCGTCTTCGGTGAAGTGCCTGTTCATATCCTGTGCCCATTTTTCTATACCTTTTCAATCTATATGCAGAACAGATCATTTGAGAGGCTGGACTCTTTGGAGAAGAATGTGGCATGAGGATTGAAGGAAGACTCATCAACAACTTGTGTTATGCAGAAGACACAACCCTTCTCATCGTAAGTGTGGAGCACTTGAAGTGCTTAGTGCAGAAGATCAAGGATTGCAGCCTTCAATATAGATTGTATCTCAACATCAAGAAAACAAAAATCCTCACTACTGGGTTAATAGGCAGCATCATGACAAATGGAGAAAAAAATTGAAGCTGTTAAACATGTCATCTTTCTTAGATCCATAATCAACATCCTTGACACTGTTGTTATTGTTGTATACCGTCAAGTCAGAACCGACCCATAGCTGACCCTCTGGTGGGTTTTCAGAGGCAGTTAATCACACAGGAGATCACCCATCCTTCTCCCGCAACCTTTGGCACCAGCAGTCAGAAAATCAAAAGGTTGGCATTGGAAAAATCTGCTATCAAGGACATCTTCAGGGTGCTAAAGAGCAATGTCAGTCTAAAGACTAAGATGTGCCCAATCGTGTGCTCGATCCAAGCCATGGTCTTCTCAATTGCTTGTTATGCATCTGAGAACTGAGCCATGGACCAAGGATATTAAAAGAAGAATCGATGTCTTTGAGTTGTGGTGATGGAGAAGAGTATTGAGCATACTGTGGACTACAAAGAGAACCTATTGCTCTTTAGAACTCTGGAGAGCACAGTGGTGAGAATTTTTGTCGTCTTGATGAAAGAAGAAAAGCAGATACAAATAGGACATCCAAATAGACATCCAAAGGACTAAGGGACCACTCAAATGTCAATCTGTATGTCCCTGAGATCAGAAGAAGTAGATAATATTCTGATAACACTGCTGAGCTCTGTAAAAGAAATTGTAACAGAGTGGGGAAAATATGGAAGATAACTCAAAAGCATAAAAATGGCCAGCCTCGCAGGCCCAACTGGTAAAATTCCCGAGACTATGGCCCTTTAGTTACATTTCAAGCCTAGAATAAAACTTACCCATGTGACTCAACCATAATTCAAACAATGTTGTTACATACTATTGGGTGAGACCAACTCACTGCTGGCTCTCCTGCGGGCTTTCAGAGGCAGTAAATAGCACAAGAGGAGCTTGCCCATCTTTCTCCTGTGGAGCAGTTGATGGATTCCAATCACTTGCCTTTGGGATGGCAGTGCAACTCCTTAGCACTAAGCCACTATAAAATGAACACCAGTAAAGTATTTATTCTTCGAACAATCAACCATATGAGATAAAAAAGGGCAGCAAACAAGTGAACTAATTCAGTCTCATAATGATAAATACTGCATGTGACCATTACTAGGGAGCTCTGGTGGCCTAGTGGCAAGAAGCTGTGCTGCAATCCTGTAGGCACGCAGTTTGATGCCACCAGTTGCTTTGCAGGAGAAAGATGGCCAATCTCTTCCTGTGTGACTAACTGCCTTTGAAAATGCACTGGAGGGTCAGCTATGGGTTGGTTCTGACTTGACAGTACACAACAACAATAACAACAATCTGCAACCAGAAGAGGATAAAATACACGAATGAGACCTTCTAAGAATCTAATCCCTATGCACATTCAAAAACTTCTCCAACAGGGTAAAAAGGAAAGCCACAGATTGGGAAAAAATATATGTAATGACATGTCAGACAAGGGACTTACATCTAGAATTTATAAAATACTCAAGCACCACAACAAAATAAAGGTAAATAACCCAATTGAAAAATGGGCACAGGATATGAATAGACACTTCATGAAAGAAGACATTCAGATGGCAAACAAACACATGAAGAAATGTTCAAAATCCCTAGCTCTAAGAGAGATGCAAATCAAAACAACGATGAGATATCATCTCACTCCAGTAAGAATAGAAAACTTTAACAGAACAGCAAACATCAAATTCTGGCGAGGTTCACTGTTGGTGTGAGTGTAAAATGGTGCAACCACGATGGAAGGCTGTATGGTGCTTTTTCAAAAAGTTGCCAATAGAAATACCATTCAACCCAGCAATTCTACTACTGGGAACATACCCTAAAGAAACCATAACTGTTACCCAAGCCGATATATGCACACCCATGTTTATTGTGGCTTTGTTCGCAATAGCAAAGAGCAGGAAACAACCCAAGTGCCCATCAACAAATGAATGGGTGGAGAAGCTGTGGTATATTCACACAATGGAATACTATGCAGCATTGAAAGACAAGGAACTCGTGAAATATTATTCGAAATGGGTGACCCTGGAGGACATTATGATGAGTGAACTATCTCAGTCACAAAAAGACGAATATTGCATAGGGCCACTGTTGTAAAACAGGACTGACATTGGGGTAGAGGGAAAACAGAAAAGGAAGAGGGGAATGATGTATACTGCATTGAAACAGATGAGGGAGAGAACTGTTTAAAAGGGATATATGATTGGGTATTATTGTCATGACAGGAGTCCAGAATGAAGGCTGCACAGTGGAATGGACTTGGGGGGGGATTACATAACAATGAAATAATTTTTCTTTTACTTTTCAAGGTGAAGAGTGAATGGGGGGCGGAGGTGGGCAGGGCAAAAAGTGCAACAATGAATGACTGGAAACCCTAAGTCTGTAAACTTTCATTAAACTTAATAAAAAGCAACAATAACAACAAATGACCATTATTGTAAAAACAGAAAGATAATTAGTAAAATGTATATGGGGACCCAAGGCGGGAAGGGATGGAAACAGAGGGGTGAGGGTGCACAGGGGAGAAATCATAGGATCACACAATTTTCTGGGTGCGTGGGGTAAAGGAAATAGGAAAGATCAGGTGAGGAAATAAGAAAGATCAGGTGGAAAGGCAGGGTAATGGTGGGCATGGTTCAATGGTTACAATGTGAATGAAAGTGTGAAACACATTATGCAAACCAATGTAAAATTAAAAGCAAGCAAACAAACACAGTAGGAAACGATTTATTTTGTATATAAAAAGAGTAGAAAAGTTGTACTTAAAAATGCTATTAAGAAAGGAGGGGGCACCATTTACTCAGAGACAAAATTCTTGGAAGGCAGGAAGGAGTGAAATAGAAGGATTAATGGAAACAAGAATTACAGGTAAAAAACAAGACTGGCTTCCAATGTGGGTAATGTGATTAATGTCACATGACAAGATATATCTGAAGGGTTGGATGAAAAACCAATTTACTTTGTCAATTTTTTTGAAATAATACTAGCGATAAGGATGTTATGTTCTTTGGCTCCCTGTTTCTGGGAATAGGATGTTTGCTAGGATGGTGGTCATCTTCAGGTCTGGAGGCAGCTTGGAGGTTGTGTTGTGAACTAATTTATCCTCCTGACACTACTAAATCCTGGATCATCTGACCTGGACTTAATCTCTGCAATACTTCCATCCCATCTTTGCTGTGTCATTGTTACTTATTTTGATATTTATTTGGACTCATGGTGATTTCATGTATGACTGAATAGAACAGCTCCATATGGTTTCTCTGGCCATAATGTTCATGGAAGTATAGCTCGAGCACATCACAGATTGTGAGGAGGGTGCAGAATAGGACAAGGTTCAGATCTTTTGTGCATGAAGCCACTATGAACTGTAGTCAACTCAACAGCAAACATCAACTCACCTGCAGACCTTTCTGCTGCCTACTCTCTGATGGTAAGTGCTCATGGCTCTCCCAGGAATGACAATCCCTGAGTGAAGCAAAAAAAAAAAAAAAATCCATCTATATAGCCTTGCTCGCTTGGTCCCAAGAAGGGTAATTCAATAGAAGCCAGTCTGCTAGTCAAGAACATGATCTTGCCAGTTACTTAAAAATATGACTTTGTCATATTATTATGTTAGCTCTATGCGTTTGCTTCACAGCTCTAAAATGAATAGTAATTTTGATGGCATATGGTGGTGAGATTTGAATTAGAAAATGCGTAAGAAAGACGTAGTGTGCTGTATCAGTACCACTAGTTGACTTGTGACTCACAGTGACCCCACAGATGTGAGAGTGGAGTTTTAATTACTATGCCCACAGGGTTCTGTTAGCTGATTCTTTGGGAAGCAGATAGCCAGTCCTTTCTTTTGAAGAGCTTTGGTAGGGACATAAACCATCAACCTTTTGGTTAGCAGATGAGCATGTTAATCAACTGCACTGCCCAAGGGCTTCTTGTTGTTCGGTGCTGTAGGATTGGTTCTGACTCGTAGTGACCCTATGCACAACAGAGCAACTGTCTGGGCCTGTGTTATACTGACCACAGCTGCTGTGCTAGCATCCATTGGTACAGTCATCTTGGCCTTCTATATTTTAAGGGTCTTCCTGTTTTCCCAGTGACCCTCTGCTTTACCAAGCAGGATGTCCTTGTTAAACCAGTGACTAAGCTTCTCTTGATAACATGCCCAAAGAATCAAAAGCAAGTCTTAAATTCCTAGCTTCTAAGGAACATTATGGCTGCACTTCCTCCAAAACAAATTTATTTGTTCTTTTGGTAACTCATGTTATATTCAATATTCTTCACCAACACTATACTTCAAAGATATCAACTCTTCTTTAATCTTATTTATATATTGTCGAACTTTTACAAGGATATGAGGCAAATGAAAATACCATGATTTGAATCAGGTGCACCTTAGTCTTCTAAATAACATCTTTGCTCTTTAACACTTTATAAAGGACCTTTGCAGCCAATTTGTTCAGTGCCATCTTTGAATGCTGCTACTATGGGCATTGGCATGGATGCAAATAAAACAATTTCAGTCTCTCCTCTCTTTGTCATGCTTATTAGTCTAGTTGTAAGGACTTTTGTTTTGTGTTGAGGTATAATTCATAATGAAGGCTATTGTCTTTTTCTTTGGGGTTGCAGCACAACTTCTTACCACTTGGCCATCAGAGCTCTATTGTCTTTGTTTCTGATATTTCGTTCAAGTTCATACTTTGTCTTTCTAGGAATTGTATAAGGACACCGAGAAGCCAAAACAAAGAGTGAGGTGGGAGAATGGCAATGTTAAAGGGTTGAATAGAAGGTTTCAAAGGGCAGCTGGTGAAGGCAAAGCAAAGTATTATAATGACATGTGCAAAGAGCTGGAGTCAGAAAATCAAAAGGGAAGAACTTGCTCAGCATTTCTCAAGCTGAGGGAACTGAAGAACAAGTTTAAGCCTCAAGTTACAATACTGAATTATGCTACGGGCAAAATCTTGTATGATCCAGAAAGTATCAAAAGAAGAGGGAAGAAATACACAGAATCACTGCAGCAAAAAGAATTGG
Organism: Elephantulus edwardii; assembly: GCF_000299155.1. NCBI lineage: Eukaryota > Metazoa > Chordata > Mammalia > Macroscelidea > Macroscelididae > Elephantulus > Elephantulus edwardii. Next base: position 9,858,058 of record NW_006399843.1, on the reverse strand, counting down.
CTAACACAGAATCATTTCAGGAAGTATTATACAATAAAAAATCAATGGTAGTAAAGGAAGAAATTCAAGCTGCTCTGAAGGAATAGGCAAAAAATAAGATCCGAGGAATTGATGGAATACCAATTGTTATATTTCAACAAACAGATGCAGCCTGGACGTGCTTACCAGGTTATGCCAAGAAATCTGGAGAACACCTACCTGGCCAATTAACTGGAAGAGATCCTTATTTGTTCCGTTCCTAAGAAAAGTGACCCAGCACAATATGGAAACCATCAAACAATATCACTAATAGCACATGAAAACAAAATCTTGCTACAGATTATCCAAAACTAATTAGAACAATACATTAAAGGAGAACTTCCCGAAATACAAGCTGGATTTAGAAGAGGCTGTAGCACTGGGGATGTTATTGCTGATGTCAGATGGATCTTGGCTGAAAGAAGAGAGTACCAGCAGGATTTCTATTTGTGTTTTATTGACTATGTAAAAATTTGATTGTGTGGATCATAACAAATTAGGGCTAACATTTAGAGAAAAGGAAATCTCAGAAAAGTTAATTATCCTCATGCATAAATTATACATAGACTGAGAAGCTGTTGTCTGAAGAGAACAAGGGGAACAGTACATAGTTTTGAATCGCGAAAGAAATGTGTCTGGTATCTACCTTTTCTGCATACCCATACCATCTATATGCTGAACAGATCATTTGAGAAATTGGACTTTACAAAGAAGACTGTAGCATTAGGATTGGAAGAAGATTCATCAACAACCTGACTAATATAGATGACACAACTTTGCTTGCTGAAAGTGAGTAGGACTTGAAGCACTTGCTGCAGAAGATCAAGGACAGCATCCTTCAATATGGATTACATCTCATCATCAAGAACACAAAAATCCTCACCACCAGGGTAATAAACAGCATCATGATAGATGGAGAAAGGATTGAAATTGTTAACAATTTCAGCTTGCTCAAAGCCACAATCAACATCCTTGGCACCAGCGGTCAGGAAATCAAAAGACGACTTGCATTGAGAAAATCTGCTGTCAGGGACTTCTCTAGAGTACTAAAGAGAAAAGATGTCAATCTAAAGATTAAGGTGCACTTGACCCAAGCAATGATCTTCTTAATTGCTTACTATGTATATGAAAGCTGGGCAATAACTGAAGATAACAGAAGACAAATTAATGTCTTTGAGTTGTAGTGTTGGAGCATTGCACATACATATTGACAGCCCAGAGGACAGTTCTGTCCAGGAGGAAGTGAAACCAGGGTGCTCCCTTAAAGCAACGATGTTGAAACTCTGTCTCACATGCTTTGGGCATGTTATCAGGAGGGGGCAGTCCTTTGAGGAAACATCATGCTTGGAAGAGGAGAAGGTCAGCACAAGCGAGGAAGACTCTTGACAAGATGGATTGACACAGTGATTGTGGCAATGGTGTCAGGAGTGTTGGAGATGGGGAAAGTGGATCAGGATAGGACAAAGATCAGAGCCGTGGTTCATAGTGTTGCTATGAGTCATAGTCAGCTCAACAACACATAACAACAACAATCCGTTTCAATGTGAAGTTACATAGGAATGTAAACAATGTAGGATGATTTGTTCTTCATTTGGCTCCTGGTCTTGATGACATTGAGTTTCTCTATCACCACTTTCTGCATGTTATGTCTATTTGATTCCTCTGTACACCGTCTGGTGAGGTCCACATGTATAGTTGCTATTTATGCTGTTGAAAAAATGGTACAAGCATAGCTTGCCTTCTCTTGGGCAATAGTACATTTTTTACAAAATGAACATTTGCGACAACTTCATGTTGAAAGTGTCTTCTGATGTCCTTTCCCAATGGCATATGCTTACTTAGAGTCTCTGTGTCACATTCTGGTAATTCTTGTAAGATTGTAAATGTTTTCATAATGCTATTGCACTCTTCATAGACTGCAGTATACTGTAAAGCTAACTTCTATCATCACTGAAAACCCAAAAAAATTATCTGACTCATTTTATTTTGATATTCATTTTATTGAAGTAGCCTGGAAGGTGTGCATATATTTACATTTAATAAGAGGTCATGCAAAACTCCAACATGCAATCTCTGGTGGTGTTTCTAACATCAAGGTTATGTTTTTCCATCTTCCAATCTTTTTTATTGGTTTCCAAATTTTGCATCCCAATCACTAGTAATTATCGACACATCTTGATTTGATGTTTATCAATTTCAGATTAAAGAACTTGATAAAAATTCTCCCATTTCTTCATATTTACCATTAATGGTTGGTGTATACATTTGGACAACAGTCATTCTCCCTTGCAGGCAGATGGGTGCTATCCTGTCACTCAATGATAGGGTTGACAGAATTGTACTTAGTGATAGATCTTGAAAGATCTTTTTTTTTTTTGTTTCAATTATTTCTTTATTTCAAGAAATAGAAATATATGTACAACTCTTCAACCCTTTCATTCTTTCCTTCCTAGTTGTTGTTGGTAAGTGCCTTTGAATTGGAACTGACTCATAGCTGAAGCTGCAGGGGCTTTTCAGAGGCAGTAAATCATGTGGATGAACATAGTGCATTTCTTTCTTACCGTTCTTGGAATAGTGAACCATCTGATTAAAAATGGCCAATACTAGTCCACTTCAGATCACTTAAAATGGATGCAAGGAGTGACATCCACTTCCTAAATAACATGCCTCCTGAAACTCTATGAACTTTGATAAATGTTGATAGTTGTAGAGGAGCTTCAAGCCTTTTGTTCATAGAGTTGCTGTGAGTTGTGCTCAACTCGAAGGCAATCAACACCACCACCACAATGCTTAAAATAGTGATTTTTATAAATCTGATTCCATTTTTAAGGGATCTATAGTAGCCTCCTCAGTTTCAGCAAGCAGGATTGTGTCATCTGCATAACACAGATTGTTGATAAATCTTCCTCCAGTCCTGATGCCACATTTCTCCTCATTCAGCCCAGCCTCCCAGATAATCTGTTCTGCATATACATTGAAAAGGTATGGAGATAGGACACATCCCTGGCATATACACCCTTCCCGATTTTGAACCATGCAGTGTTTCTTTGCTCTGTTCTGATGACTGACTCCTGGTCCAAATATAGGGTTTGCATTAGCATGATCAAGTGTTCTGGGATTCACAATCCTCTTAGAGTTAGCCACAGTTTGTTATGATCCACACAGTAAAAAACCATTGCATAATCAATGAAACACACACATAGACATTCTTCTGTGACTCCCTGTTTTCATCTAAGATGCATCTAACATTAGCTACAATATCCCTATTACCATGACCCCTTCTAAACCCAGCCTGCACTTCTGGAAGTTCTCTGTTGATGTGCTATTCCAGTTGTTTTTGTATAATTTCAGCAGAATCTTGCTTATTGTTGTTGTTATGTGCCATCGAGTCGCTTGTGACTCATAGCGACCCTATGTACAACAGCCCTAAACTCTGCTCTGTCCTGTGCCAATCTCATTGTCTCCAACACACTCATCCTGATTATTTCAGTCACTGAATCAATCCATCTCTTAGAGGGCCTTTCCCTCCTGTGCCTGCCCTCCACCCTCCCAACCATGATGTCCTTCTCCAAGGACCGGTCTCTTCTTACAACATGACCAAAGTATGTCAGACGAAGCCTCAGAATCCTTGCCTCCAAAGAGCAGCCCGGTTTAACCCTCTGCAAGATGAATCTGCTTGTTTCCTTAGCAGTCCATGGTACCCTCAATATTCTTCTCCAACACCAAAGCTCAAAAGCATCAATTCTCCTTCTATCCTCCCTAGTCATTGTACAACTCTCTGATGCATAACATGTTATTGCAAAGACCATGGCCTGTATCAGACACACTTTAGTCTCCAGAGAGACACCGTTGCTCTTTAATGATATTGTTCAATAATTTCCACAGTGTCAGATCACCTTTCTTTGGAATGGGAACAAATATAGATCTCTTCCAGTCAGTTGGCTAAGTGGCTGTCCTCCAGAGTTCTTGACACAACATGGTGAGCACATCTAGGGCAGCATCTGTTAGTTGAAGTATGTCAATTTGTATACCATCAGTTCCTGGTGCCTTATTTTTTGCCATTTTTTTCAAAGCAGCTTGAACTTCTTCTTTCATCACCATAGACTCTTACTTACATGTTGTTTTATGAAATTCTTCTGGGTCTGCCAATTCCTTTTGGTTCAATGACTCTGTATAGTCTTTCCATCTTCTTTTAATACTTCCTGGATCATTTAATATTTTGCCCAGAGCATCCTTAAGTATTGAAATTCGAGGTTTGAATTTGCACCTGACGTGCTTTCTGCAGAAGGTCAAGGAATACAGCCTTCAATATGGATTGAGGCTCAATATCAAGAAAACAAAGATTCTCACCACTGGAACAATTGGCAGCATCATGATGGATGTTGAAGATATTGAGACTGTTAACAGCTTTAGTTTGCTTGGCTCCACAGTTCAACACTCTTGACACAAGCAGCCAGAAAATCAAAAGATATTGTTATGGGAAAGTCTGCTATTAAAGACCTTTCCAAAGTACTGAAGAGCAATGATGTCACTCTTGAGACTAAGGTGCACCTGACATACTCCATGGTCTTTGCAATCACTTGCTATGCATCAGAAAGCTGGACAATGACTAGGGATGATAGAAGAAAAATTGATACCTTTCAGCTGTGGTGTTGGAGTAAAGTATTTAATATACCATGGACTGCTAAGAAAATGAACAGGTTCATCCTAGAGAGGGTTAAACCAGGCTGCTCCTTGGAGGCAGGAATTCTGAAGCTTCATCTGACATACTTTGGACATGTTTGCAATGGGGGACCAATTCTCGAAGAGGGACGTCACGCTTGGGAGGGTGGACGGACAGCGCAGGAATGGAAGACCCTCTATGAGGTGAATTAATTCAGTGACTGGAGTAGTAGAGGTAGGTGTGTTGGAGACAGTGAGATTGGTGCAGGATAGAGCAGGGTTTAGGGCTGTTGTACATAGGGTTGCTATGAGTCACAGGCGACTTGTCAGCACACAGCAACAACAACAACAACAACAACAGTAGCTTAGTGGGTAAGGAGTTGTGCTTCCAACCTGTAGGCAGGTAGTTCAAATTAAACAAATGGCCTAAGGGAGAAAGATAGGCAATCCCCTCCCTTCCTCTGTGTGATTTAAAGCCCCTGAAAACTCATTGGCAGATCAGTGTTGGTTCTGATTCAACAACAATATCTGTGTTTTGAATATTAATGAATGTTTGTAGTAGTTTCTTTTAATTTTAAATCACATCATATCAGAAAATTAAAGTCCTGAAAGCATTATTCCTTCTACATCTTTGAGGTTGACTGTCCTGTGAGGTGATAGCTCTTCTCAAGTAATATTTTGAGTGCTTTCCAACCTGTGGGGTTTATCTTCTGGCAATGCATCAAATGATGTTCTTCTACCATTTATAAGGTTTCACTGGCCAATTTTCATTTTTTTTATACTAATTTATTTACAAAATTTGAATACATTGTTTTTCAGATCAGATTATTCCAATTTCCCTCACCTCCCCCCATCAAATTGTACAACCTCATGATTAATCCCCCTCACCTGCCACACATCCCCATCCCTCTGGTTCCACCCTCTCCCCCACCCCTTGGATCCTCATACTCATTCTACAATAATGGTTTCTTACAATATTTGTTCTTGTGGGACTGATTACATTCTCTCAGGATAATGCTCTCCAGTCCTTCATAAGCTAGGTAATAATTGACAAAATCATTGCTCCTGTGTGCTGCATAGTATTCCATTGTGTGAATGTACCATAATTTCTCAATCCATTCGATTGTAGTTGGACGTTTGGGCTGTTTCCATGTTCTTGTGATGGTGAATAACGCTGCTATGAACATTGGTGTACAAGTCTCCTTTTGTGTCTCAGTTCTCATTTTCTCAGGGTATATTCCAAGCAGTGGAATAGCTGGGTCATATGGAATTTCTATGTTCAGTTTTTTGAGGAAGATCCAAACTGCCTTCCAGAATGGTTGTATCATTTTACAATCCCACAAACAATGTGTAAGAGTTCTTGTCTTGCCACATTCTCTCCAACATATATTACTTGCTGTCCTGCTAAACTTTGCCACTGCTACTGTAGTGAGATGGTATCTCATTGTGGTTTTGATTTGCATCTCTTTTTTGTCCATCATTTTGAGCATTTCTTCATGTGTCTGTTGACCATTTTAATATTTTCCTCTGTGAAAATTCTTCCCATGTCTTTTGCCCATTTGTAATTGGTTTATTAGTCTTTTTCTTGTGGACGTCCATTGGCCAGTTTTAAAAGAAATAGATAACACAGACTCTTCTCTTTAGTATCCAGAATATCTGTTAGCCCTGTGACCATGGTGGCCCTGATGATATTTAAAATAACTTTTAGCACAACTTCCAGTATCACAGCAACAAGCAAACTCTACAGCATGACAGAGTGACAGAGGAGTGGTGGAATCAGCCATGAGCAAGCTGTAGATTACAGTTATTATTATTTAGTTATTAACAGACATTTCCTGTTAGGTTTCTAAGACATAAGTGATACACAATAGAAATTTAAAAGAGGATGAATGGTAACAATTATTTTTTTAACTATTATATTAATGGTCTATGTTATAATAGTCTATTAATAAGCTATTATCATAATAGTCACAACTGAGAAACAATGTGAATACATTCTGGTTTCCACCCAGGACACCCCCCACTTCTGCTTGCCCACTTGAATATGAGCACTCATCCTGGTGCTTCAGTCTGTGCTTCAAGAGGGGCAGTGGGCCTGGCTGACCAGGTCAGGTGCTCCAATAGAGAGGATCAGAAAAGACTTCAGAGAGGAGGGTGTTTGATGAACAACAGAGCACCACAAATATGGCTGTTTAAAAAAATTAATACCATCTATTTATTATCACTGAGTTCTTTAGATCAGAAGTCCAGCACAGCTCAAAAGACTCAACTCAAGGTGTTGGTCAAACTGAGTTCTCTTCTGGGAACTTTGGGGGGAGAAATCATTTTAAGCTTATTCTGGATGTGCAAAGGAAGGGGAATCCCTGGTTATTTGCTGGCTATTATCTCTGGGAGAAAATTTCCTAGAGGCCACCTCATATTCTTCCCACAAGGCCCTTTCTGTCTTCAAGCCCCTAAGAGTGTTTCAAATCCTTTTCATACTTCGAATCTCTCATATCTCCTCTGAGACCAATAGAAGAAAACTTGTTTAAGTGTTCATGTGATTAGGTCAGGCCCACCTGCATAATTGCTGTCTTACAGTCAGTTTTGGAGACTTACAATATATCTGCAAAATCCCTGTATAGCAGTGGCTAGATTAGGATTTGATGGAAAAACCAAAGGTAGGAACCTTGGGGCTATGTTGGAATTCTGTCTGCCAGAGGAGCTTTCCTGCAAATAGAGACTGAGAGAGAAATTGAACTTCAATGCGTGAGGAAGGAGAAGATTCTTCCAAACAGAAAGCTCAGCATGAGAGAGACAAAACAACAAACAACAAAACAACCCCAAACAACAAACCCCTCAAACTCATTGTTGTCCAGTAGGAACTGACTCATAGCTGATTTTTCAGCAAGTTTTCAAAGTCTATAAATTACAAGGGAAGTGATTGCCTCTCTTCCTTTCTTTGAACTGCTTGGTGGATTTGAACCAGTCCTTGTTAGACTGGGAACTCAACTTTTTGCCCAGTAGGCCACCAGAGCTTCCATCACATCAGCTGCAACTCTTAGCACTCTTATGAACAACTTTGCTGTATCTTGCACCATCCTCATGCCCTCTGATATGCTTTAGCCCATTGTTCACTCACTGACAATCCATTTGCTTGAGGATCTGCCTCTCTTTTGATGACCCTCCACCTTTCTCAATATTATATTTTTTTCTCCCAGGAAGTGGCCACTTCTGACAACATTCCCAAAGATGTGAGATGAAGTTTCACCATCCTTGCATCAAGGAGCACCCTGGTTTGTAGGCCCTCCAATACAGACTTGTTTATTCTTCTGTAAGTCCACGATTCAATACTATTTAGCAGTGTGTGAAAGTATGAGGAGTGTTCAGGCAACAATAAGCCTGATGAGAGTGCACTAAAGCATGTGTGGAGTACGGTGCTGTGATGAGAGATGAGGAAAGGACAAGGTGTGTGTGTGTGTGTGTGTGTGTGTGTGTGTGTGTGTGTGTGTGTGAATGCTGGTGCTCCCCATGCAGGGGAATGGCAGCCTCTAATAGTGCTTAAGAAAGGGAATGACCACTGGATGGTTCGGGAAGAGAGAATGACTGGTTAAATTCTGAGAGATCCTTTAGACTAGAGAAGTCAGGTGGAGGCAGAAGACAGACATTCTCTCCTTTGCTTTGCTTTAAGGGGAATATGGGTCCCCCCTTCTTACATTCTCTTTCTCTTCACCCACTCAATAAGTATTATTGACTGTTTGTGGCATGCCTTGTCCCTGTGCTAGGGACATAGTGGTGAACAACATGATTATGATCTCTCTTCATGTCCCTCAGAGTCCAGAAGGGGAGAGAGAAAAGCAATGAGCAAATTCTAACAAAGGGGGTGAGGTGATAGAGGAAGCATTGAGTGCTATGAGGGTTTTTGGGAGGGCCCCTAAACCAGTCCTGGTTTAAAGCAGAGAGAGCAAAGGGCCCCTAAATCAGTCAATGTCTCAACGTGGAGGAGCCCAGCTCCATGGCAACAGAGGTTCCTCAGTGGGCAAGCTAAGGAATGTTCACCCAGGTCCATTCTCCCCTGGACCTGGGTGAACCAGGAAAGAACATAGGCTGGGGCCAAGACTGAAGAACTGGAGGAGAGAGTGTGCATCCCCTTCTAGGGGAAGTAGGTAGGCAGGAGGAAACAGAAAACTGTTTGATCAGAGTCTAGCCTGTGGGAAAGAGCTAAGTATCTTCTTGCTGGCAGCTGCAGCAAAAGGTGCAATCATTAGACGGTGGCATTTTGCATTCAAATTGTTCCCATCAGCCAGTGACATTTTCTTGTTCCTTCTGGTCAGGAGACCTTTCCATGGCACAGATTCAAATGACTCAGGCGTCAGAATTTCTTTCTCCCTTGGGAAGAAATGCAGACCAGTCACCTCAGGGTGCATGGACACATTAGCTGAGGTTAGGAATGCGGGTGAAGTAGCAAGCACAGCAAGGATCAAGGGTGTGTGCGAGCAAAGGAGGGCGCAGCAGGAAACCTTAAGTGCACACCGGTATTCTGTGCTATAGAACTGTTTGTGCATGTGAGAAAGAAAGTCCTGGGGGTGGGGTGCAGCACATATGTGCATAGCAAGTACGGTAATTTCTGTAGTGAGCAAGGTGTGTGTGATGTGCGAGTGTGTGCACTCAAGAGCAGAGTGAGCAAGTGTGCATAAGAGCAAGAGCCCTCATGTATGCTGAGGTGCAACTATTAGTGTCTGGCCATGCGTGCGGCTGTGCAGCTCTTGGTTGTAGCATAGTTGTTAGATGGTCTGCTGGGAGAATAGATACAATAGACCCCTCATTCCTTTCCACCCAGCACAGTCTTTCCACCTCAGTAAAGAGCATCATCACACACCCATTTGTCAAGCTCCGAACCCAGAGTCCTCCTATTTTTTCCTTTCCTCTCTCGCCAATTTAAGTGTCTCTTCTGCAGAGAGACCTCTGATCAGTGGAGGCTAAGTAGCATCCACCCCTCCACAGAGCTTTCCGTTGCAGTGCAGACTTCCTTGTCTTTACAGTATTTGTCTCTACTGGAAATGACCTGACTGACTCAATGGCACCTAACAACAATACGTTATTATATATATGTATGTCGTCCGTCCACCTCCTCCAGAAAAGAATTGCCTTGGAAGCAGGATCATCTTGGGGGTTTTTGGAAAGCAACTATCACCACAATTTATTTGCAAAACTTTTTTCAACATTCCAAACAATACTTTGCATCCTGTAAGCAAGAATTTCCCCATTTTCTCCTTTCCCGCCAGCCCCAGCTAACTACTAATCTTCCTATCTCTATGCATTTGTTCAAGGAGCTCTGGAGGCCTATTGTCAAGAAGCTGTGCTGCAATCCTAAAGGCACAGGGTTCAAGGTCACTAGCTGCTCCACGGAAGAAGGATGGGCCATCTCCTCCTATGTGATTAACTGCCTCTGAAAACCTGCCACCTCTGAAAACTCATTGGAGAATCAGCTCTGGGTTGATTCTGACTCTTTGGTACATAGCAACAGCAAGAAGAAGCATGTGTCTATTCACATAAGTAAGATCATACAATATTTATCCTTATGTCACTGACATGTTTGACTGAACATATTATTTTTCAAGGTTTAACCACATGGTAACATGTATATACATGAGCTTACCATATTTTTTATCCATTCATCTGCTGATAGATTTAAGGATTGTCTTTCTTGTTTACTTGTGCATAATTGCTATAGGCATACAGCAAACACTCAGTAAATGTTTTGAAGAATGAACGGACTAAAGACCTGTTTCCTTGTTACACTGGACACTGCTTTAGGTGTTGGAGGAAGAGGCGTACAGCTTCAAGAAAACTGTGACACAGAACAGATTGACTTGAGATGAGTTCTTTGTCACATGAAGCACTCAAATAATGACTGAATTAGTACTATTATCTTCCCACAATTAGAGATTACCATCAGAGCACTATACTATGGGATAGATTAAAAAATCATCAAGAAAGGGTCCCATATTTGCTTTGTAGCTTCATTCTCTTCTTTTTCTCCTAAGTAGGACTATTTTCCACTTGTGCCATATCTTTCCACATCTCCTTGTCCATGCATGCTGTTCTCATGTCTTGAAAGACTCTCCCCTCTTCTTGTGTGGCCTTTTAGTCTCATTCTTCCAGTCTGTCCTTGAATTATCAAGTTCTAGGAAATCTTCCTGGTCTCTCCAGATAGAACCAAGTGCTGAAATTGTCCATTCCATGGTTCTTTCTGATTCTGTGACTGTCAGAAGGTGGTCTCTCTGGTGATTTGTCAACCCAACTTGAGTCACTGATGCTCCTAGGAGAAGACATTAAATTAGATGATGATCCAGACACTGGGAGAGCCCAGCATGGTCTGATGGGCTGAGAGCCAATGACTGGTAGAAGCTCATCCCTGAACTGAGGCCACTGGGCAAAGGGACTGGGACTTAGGACATTCTCCCTCCCCCTACCCCCACCCCCGTTTTAAAGAAAATTTTATTTGAATTGTGATTTTAATGAATGTTTACAGAGAAGTTAGAGTTTCATTCCTTCATTGTTGCACATTTTACCCCCTTTTCTTTTCTTCCCCCTCCCCCAATTAACTTTATTTTTTCCATATTCATTCATTGTTGCACAATTACCTACCTCTAGTAGCCCCAGTCCTCTCTGCAATGACATACCTCTTATTCTGGGCTGTTGTCATACATATAATGCCTAATCATATCTTAGTTTTAGACAGTTCTTTCTTTCATTTGTTCCAATGCAATGGTAATTATCTATTCACTCTTATCCTATTCTCCTACAAACCCTCCATGTCAGACCTGCTTTATAACAGTGGTGCTATGCAATATTTGTCCTTTTGTGACTGAGATATTTCACTCAACATGATGGGCTCCAGAGTCTTCCATGTTGTATAATGCTATACAAGTTCATTGTTTTTCAGTACTGCATAGTTTTCTGTTGTGTGATGTACCATAGTTTTCCTATCCATTCAATTGTTGATGGACACGTGGGTTGCTTCCATCTCTTTGCTATTGTAAACAATGCAGCAATAAATATGGGTGTGCATATATCTGTTTGGATGGTGGTTTGTTTCTTTAGGATATATTTCTAGCATCAAGTTAAAAAAAAACCCACGGAGAACCGTGGAGTTTATTATCAGCTCTTGGGCAGGTTTGCTGTCTTAGGCAAGAGAAAGGCAAAGTAAAACAGTAAAGTCGTGCATGGGAAAGCTACAACAAAGGTTTTATATGTGGGGGTGGGAGGTAAGTCGATCTATTTGTTGGTCAGCTCTCTGTGGAGGATGCCAATGTATGGAGCTACACAGAACCCTTAGGTGGTTTGTGTCATAGAATAGCTGACATTAGGTAGGATGTGGCCAGTGGTCAAGCTCTCTTCTAATTGGCTGTAGCCATCTTACACCAGGCTGATTGGAATGGCTCCCAAGAGGTGCATCAGCACGGAATGCTGCCCAGCTTCCACGTGGCCTCTCACCTAGTAATGGCATTGCTGGGTCAAATTATATTTCTATTTCCAACTTTTTGAGAAAGTACCACACTGACTTCCATAGTGGTTGCACCACTTTACACTCCTACCAGCAGTAAATAAGGGCCCCAATCTCTCTACAGTCTTGCCAGCATTTGTTGTTTTCTATTTTGTTTTTTTTTTTTTTTACTTTTGTTATTGTTACTGGGGTGAGATGATATCACATAGTTGTTGGTTTAGGAGATTCTTTCCTCTGAGGGCCCAGATGGTTTGTTCTAGAAAGATTCTCTAGGAAGAGTAAAAAATTTCTTAGAGTGTAGGGCTGGGATGGGAAAGACAAACCTTCAAAATGCTGCCCTCAATCTAAATTCCTTCAGCGATAAAGGGAACAAATGTCAGAGCCTCCTAGGGGCATATCAGACACTGGACTGTAGGGGTTGGGGTAGCAGCTCTGGTCACCCAGCACTGAGATGCTGATCTTGGGGAAGGCTGGGTTCAGGAGGTGCATGCCCACCATACAGAGTGATAGAAGGGTACTGTGGGGCAGCATCATGAGACTGCAGCTGAAAATTGTAGGTTCCAGTCTGGCTCAACCACTTCCTAGGCACACACTTTTGGGCAAAATCTTCAGATTTTTTTTTTAGTATTAATTTTCTTACCTTCTTATGAGGAATCTAGGTAGTAAGCCCCTGCCATCTGGTATGCATCATCTCATCTTCACAACATTCAGTAAGACAAGAAAATTATAATTCCCATGTTACAGATATGAAAATTGAGGCTTAGGTGAAGTCATTTGTACCTAGCCACACAGCTAAGCAGTGCTCGGATACGAGCCCAAGCTCCATTGAGTCCATATTCTCAGCCACTTCTCCATATTGCCTTGCTATTCTAGTCAGGTTATTTCTCAGGGATGATGAGAAGATCTGAAGAGATAATGACTCAATACAAAGTGAGGGGTTCAGCATAGTTCATGGGCAGGAACAGAGTTTGTGGAGGTGGGGCCAGGGGCCCAGGAAGCCCAGGCTCCCTGGCAGCTTATTTCTTCCCTGCTGAGCTCCAGCTGGGCCATCCCTGGGTTCAGGAGTGGTCTGCTACCCTCTCAGCCTGCTTCTACTGCATTAAACTTTACACTGGGTTCTGCCATTAGCCCAACAACAAGCTCCCTGTTTGACTAGCTCTGTCCAAATTTGCTCGGTGAGAGCAGGAGCCCATGGTAAGTAAATGGTCTTCTGTTGATATTTGAGCACTAATGAAGAGGCAGTGAGCAGGGCCCATTAATAACTGAGGAGATGATTGTGTTTGCAGAAGGCCTGTATACAGGATGTCACGCTGCCCATGTGGGGCCCTTATTGATTTCACAATAAGCTGTGGTGGCAGGATGGCAGCCTCTGTGCACTCCAAGGACTGGGTTTTTTCCTCTGGGTGCTGGGACCCTGCTGAGGCACCTAACCTAGGCCTCAAGTGAGCATGGGACTTCATTTATTCTTTCATTCAACATACATAAATTGAATATCTTTTATGCACAAATCACTCTGCCAATAGCCTTCTAGCCGGCATAGTAGGGTAAGTGTTGAACCAATAGGCTTGCAGCTTGAATTTACCAGCTGTCCTGTGTGAGAAAGACCCTGGCAGCCTCCTCTTGTTGAGATTTACAGATTCAGAAACCCAACCCAGAGGAGCAAATGGTTAATATGCTTAACTGCTAACTGAAAGGTTGGGGCTTTAAGTCCACTCAGAGCTACATTTATTTTATTTTACAGAAAAGTCCAGTCATTTTTTGTTTGTTTGTTTTAAGTGAGCTCCCAATGGAGCATATTGGGAGCACGTATTACCCAATGGGAATATCATGAGTTGGAATCCACTCCACAGCAACTGGTTTATCTTTCCTCAGTAACAGAGTCTGCCCTTGACTTTGCTGGGTGGCTCAGTCTCTCACACTTCTGAACAGCCACATGAGCAGAAGCTGACTCCTTTCGGGGTGAACTTCATGAACCACGTGGTACCTGTTTCCCTCTAGTGCCCACTGGGACCCTCTACGTTCCTCTTGAACCAACCATACAATTTTGACCATTTACTCATCTTTGACAGGAGATGGCCTGACAGAGAGTGATGCCTATACCTCCCCATGTTTGTCTGTTAGTCTTGGGATCCAACAGACTGAGCTTGGGAACTTCTGGTTTTGGGCGGAGTAGTTGACCATGGATGCATGGCAGACCTGGAAGCCTCTCATCCCGTCCGGGGGAATCTTGTAGATCCTGAAGGCTCCAGAAAAATGCCACACCAGAACAAGAGCTCCAGGAGGGCTTCCAAGGACCCCAGCTTAGACTAGTTTGGAGCAATTCCTAGCTTGTTTTTTCACCATCACCAGAAATCTAAGACAGCATGTTACTTCAGATGACCTCAGATCCGTACGTGAGGAAAAATTTTTTAAACAAACTGCTAGAGAAAAAAAATAAATACGCTGACATATGAATGCAGGTCTATGGGAACAATGGCTGTGAGGATGGTGTACAATCCCAAAAGTGTATTTTTCTGTCGTACACAGAGTTGGATTATCTACTAAGCAGTTTAGGTGCAGGCTTAGTTATGCTTACACACACACACACACACACACACACACACACACACACACACTGATTTTACATGGGTTCCACTAAAAATGTGTTAAATTTTTCACAGTAGGTCATTAAGTGAATGAAGTAAGCATGTGCTTACCTTCACTACTAGGTGCTCTGTGATTCGTTGTGTGGGAGATGTGAATGGCATTTTGAGCCAGTGAGAAGTCAACAGGCAGAAAGACAATGACTTTGGCACTAGATATATGGAGCCCAAGGAGCTGTAGTATAACCAGAAAGAAGGTACTAGCCAAGGCCTCCAGAATGAAGGCTGGGCCTTTGTTTCTCAAAATTTATTTAAATAAGAATTACCTTTACCTAAGAACAAGGCCATTGAGAAAGGTGTGGTGAGAGGGCCAGATTGGAGCTGGAGAGGAAGGAAGGCTCTCTTAGGAGGCTCCCTGGGAGAAGAAGGTCAGTAGTGGAGATGGTGATGGCAGGAAAACGGAAGACTGCAATACAATGATGCTGGAGTCAGGAACTGGGAGTCTTTTGCATAAAGAAAACAAAACTATTTGATACTCTGAGTTGAATTTAGTAAGATAGTAGTTGCCAGTAGGATGAAAATGGACAATAGGTTTTAGATGTGGGCACTAGGAGGTCAGTGATTTGACCTCTTCAATAACCTTGTTGGCGTGGAGGTGGTGAGAAGTACAAGAACCAGGGCATATGCCTCTTTAAAGAGAAGTCAGGGAGAGGGAGGGTCAAACTCAATGAGAAGCAGGTTTGATAGAAGACATTGGTGAGTTTGTACAAGACTCTAGAAGGGAGAGGATGGAGGAGGGGTGGAGCTGGGGAGAACTGATTAGTTCATGGTTTGCTCAGCAGAATCCCATATGGGAATTGGATGGAACCTTCCCACCTGGTAAGGAGTGGGCTACTGCTTGCAGCTGTAGTGGTGAAAGCCCCAGCTACCTTATTAAGGTGGAATGTTTGAAGGGGCTGCTGATTGTAATGAGACTTGGGTGGAAACAGTTTACTTTTTCCATGCCTGATTTGCTCTCTGTCTGTGGGTTGGTAGCGGTCATTGTATTCTGAGCACCTGAGAGGGAAATAAGTTCCACCCTTCTTACTCAAAACCTGCTCTGAGACTCCCTCCAAGTAGAATCAGAACTTCTCACCTACTGCTATTGCCTGAAGCCTCCCTCTCCTCCACCTCAAACTCTTGCTTATGTGGTGATTCCCACTTAGGTCCACTCCTTGTGGGAGACACAACTGAACTCCAGGCTTTGATGGCTGAGTTTTTTGGAAAGAAGTAACTTTTCATTCAAGGTACCTCTGGGTGGACTAGAATTCCAATCTTGTTTTTAGCTGGGTACCATTTTTAGGGCTCCTCACAGGGAAAGATCCTGCATAAAATGAAACATAATTAGCAAACACGAGTGAATGATGAGTTCTTCCTGGGGCTGGTACGTGGAGGGAGGAAAGAACAGAGGAGAAAGGCTTCAGAAAAGTGAGGCACTAGGAGGATTCCCACCTCCCAGCATTTGATTATGAACTTTTTCAAATAGATAGGAAAGTTGCAAGAGTTTTGCAGTAAATATCCAGCTCACTAAATACTGCTGTCACCACTGTATTATATTTGTTTTATCACAAACATATCTATTTGTCCCTCTATTAATTTACCAATCAGGTTTACTGAGGTATAAAATTCATATAACAAAATTTACTCATTGTAAGACTACAGCTCAGTGAGTTTTCATTTATACAGTGTGCAATTATCTCTCATGACCATTTGCTGTCCACTAACAATCCTGCTCTCAGTACCAGGCAACTACTGTTCTCCCCTGAGGGACTGTTGCTTACTTTTTCTGGAAATTATATACAGTGGAATAGTATAACACATACAAAATCTTGTGTGTCTGACTTTATTTTGCAAGAATGGTTTTTGTTTTGTTTTTCTTGGTTTGCATACATTTATATACATCATGTTTCGAATTTATAATTTGTATTTTGTAAAATCTCTCATATACTTAGTGTTTAATGTATATTTTGTTTTATATAAACATTCATAGGCATTATATTTTTATATAAGTACTTATCATTGATCTATGCCTGTTATCACCCTGTCTTTTCAATTCTCTATTGAATCTTTCCTGTTTTGTCACCCACTCCCTCACCCACTAACCTGTGCTATTGATTTTCTCCCCTTCGCTCTTTTCTGCCCCCTTTTCTACACCTTCCTGTTTGAACATTTATACATATCTTGTTCAGTTCTTCCTCTTTTCACAATAGTGGTCTTATGCAGTATTTGTCCCTATACGACTGAGGTATTTCACAAGAATGTTTAAAAGTTCATTCTTGTGTGTTGCAAAGGTCTGTTCCTTCTTGCTGCTGACTTGTATTTCATAACCATAACAAGCATGGTCTAGATACGCCACACTTTATTGTTTATACATTCACCCAGTGATGGACTTTGGGATTATTTCAACTTCCTGGCTGTTTTGAATAATGCTATTACGAACCTTTCTGGACACATCTTTAAGTAGCCATTTTTATCTTAAGGTTTTAAAGATGGAAATGGGAACTGACCAAATTGTTAAAGCCAGAAGAATTAACATGGTGTGTGCAATTGCACAGAAGATCAAAGAGACTCACGTATACTGGGGATGACAGTAATTTAATATCACATCCAGTATTCGGTGAAAAAAAAAAGTGTTAGGGACAAAGTTAGAGAGGGCTAGGTGGAGGCCAAATACTCTGGATAGGGAGCTCTGTTCATGTGTATGTTTGTGTGCATGTATGTGTGTGTGTTGTATGTATGTTACGTGTTGCTGAGTTGATTCCAACTCAATGATCCCATGTACAAAGGATCAAAACCTTGTCCTATCCCACACCATCCTAACAACTTTGCCATGCTCAACCCCCCTGCTGCAGTCACTGTGTCAGACGGTCTTGTTGGTCTTTCTTTCATTGGTCCTCTACATTTCCAACCATGATATTTTCTTTTCAATTCTGACTCCACTTGCCAACAAAACCTAAGCTGTGAAATGAGGTTTCACAATCCTTGCTTCTAAGGAGCACTCTGGCTGTGTTTCACCCAACACAGATTTATTTATTCCTTTGGCAGTTTGTGCTATATTCAATAGTCTTCTTTCACATTATATTTAACATTACATTTCAAAGGCATCATTCTTCAGTTTTTCTTAGTCACCATCCAACTTTCTCATGCATATGAAGCAATTGAAAATACCATGGCTTTGGTGCAACCACTGTGGAAGGCGGTATGGCGCTTTCTCAAAAAGTTGCAAATAGAGATGCCATTCGACCCAGCAATTCCATTACTGGGAATATACCCCAAAGAGACCATAACTGACACTCAAGCAGATATACCCACACCCATGTTTATTGCAGCTTTGTTCACAATAGCAAGGAGTTGGAAACAACCTTAGTGCCCATCAACAATCAAATGGATAGAGAAGCTGTGGCATATTCACACAATGGAATACTATGCTGCATTTAAAAACAAGGAACTCATGCAATATTATTCAAAATGGGTCACCCTGGAGGACATTATGCTGAGTGAAGTATCTCAGTCACAAAAGGACAAA
>NW_006399843.1:9833676-9839338 GCF_000299155.1 Elephantulus edwardii | reverse complement strand
ATGACTGTGTGTTATGTATGTATGCATGTATGTGTGTTGGTGTTTGAGTGTATGTATGTATATATAATGTGTGTGTGTGTGTGTACGCATACCAGTATCCTGAGGCCTCTTGGAGGCTTCTGCAGGAATCAGCATGGTCAAGGTTTATTTTGCAGAGCAGCTATTGGGTTGCAGCACAGCGAATGGGCGGGACAGACAGCGATTCTAATTGTCAGGGGAGAGATACTAGGTCTACTAGGTCTCTGGGAGGCTGATTAAAGAAATTGTATATGCGTGTTGTTGGGGAGGTGAAGACATGGGGTGATGCAGGGCAGGCTAGCGCTTCCTGCCCATAACCCCATGGACACCCCTTCCCCAGCGAGAAGGCAGCCTCCAGCTCTATTCTCAATCTGCGTGTGGCTCTCAAGGTTAGCGCCATGGGGGTCAGCGCTGTTTAAATGTTGATTACAGAGTCGGTGGGAGCTGCTCAGATTTCTAATTAAGATTAAAGAATGTACCGGCTTATAAATGGTTCTCAGGAATGTATAATTTGATTAGCCTGTTTTCTTCAGGCGCTTTAATTTTTGGATTAGTGTAGCCTCTGACTACAGGTGGGTCTGCTCACCACGCAAGTTTGAGACCTTACAGGGCATTGGGGGAGGAGAGCAGTAGGGCAATAGGAGAGGAAGCCTTGGGGAAACGGATTAGGCAGAGGGGTGGTATCCTTCTTCCTCTTCCTTCCCCCCTTCCTCTCTGCTTTGGAAAAGAGTGAAGAAGAGCCAGCTTGGGATCAAAGAGCCCAGGATATTGATGATAAAATCAGTATGCTCGCTTGGGTCTCATTTATACACATCTATTATTACTCAAGGGCACAGAAGGCCTGGTGCTGGTGCTCCTGGATCCAGTCCTTTTCCTCCCCTTTTGCCTCTTCTGAATCCTGCCTGGGGAAGGGGTGTCATAGGGCTCCATCCTAATCACCATGACAATTGTAAGGCTGATTCAGGAGCTGTGTCTTCCTGGGGCCCTTGGCCCTGGCAATGATGGGCCCTGGGAGGACCAGGGAGGGTGGCTTGTCATGTCACCTTTCACCTTCCTCATGTCTCTCCTTCTCCTGTCTAGGGCACATTCTGATTTTTGTGGGCCCTAGGCACTTCTGCTGCATGGCCTCTTTTTCCATAGAAAAATATTAAAAAATCCCATTTTATGACTATGTGAATATAAAGGTGACTATATTAATATATATTAAGACACTTTTTTTCTATCTAAGAGCTCATTTATTTTCTTCTGATTTTAAAAGGAATTACCATTTTCATGAGTCCCTAAAAATACCGCAGGCCCCAGGCATTGTGCAAGGAGCTGTGGTGGTGCAGTGGTTAAACACTAGATGGCTAACTGAGAAGCTGACATTTAGAACTCATCCATCAGGGAATGTGATAGCCTTGAAAACTTCATGGGGCAGTTTTACCATCCTCCACAGCACGGAGAAGAATGGGGAGGTATTATCTCTACTGTGGATAGGCTTCTGGCCCCATTGGCCCAATGAGGAATGGCGGGTTTCAGGAGTCCACACCCAGATGATACTCCTTCTGAAGATGGCCTTAGTGGTGGCTGTCATGTGCCAGCGAGTTGGAACCCAATTATAGCTGATCGTCCAAGGGGTTTTCATAGGCAGTGAATCACATGAGAAGGGGTTGCCCATCTTTTTCCCATGGAGCTGCTGGTGGAATTGAACTGTGTGCCTTTGATTTGAAGGCAGTCCAACATCTTACCACGAGGCCATCAGAGATCGGCTCTGAGGTCCTCAGGTGGAGCCCTGTATTCTCTCTGCCTCTGGATTGTTCCAGGGAGCTCTCATGGCCTAGGAGCTAAAGACGTCCTAAAGACTCCGGACATAACAACAACAACAGGGCTGGTAGGGGGGTTTATAGCACCTGTTGGATGAGTGTCCCTTTCCACTTTCACTCTTGCTTTGCTGTCATTGTCAGCTATTGTTGAGTCAGTCTCCCTTGTGGTGACCCCACATATAAGGGAAAAGCATACTGCCTGGTCCTGTGCTGCTCCCCTCATTGGCTGCAGATCAGATCATTGTGATCCATATGGTTTTCAAGGGCTGCTTTTTTTTGAAATAAGTCTCCAGGCCTTTGTTCCTAATCTGTTTTAGTCTGGAAGCTCAGGTGAAACCATTACAGCATCATAGGAACACATAGCCTCCACTGACAGGTGTGGTTACAGTAGAGCTGGACCTGGCTCATAGCTGACCCTCTAGCAGGTTTTCAGAAGCTGTAAATCTCCCAGAAGGAGATTTTCCATCTTTCTCCTGCAGAGTAACTGGTGGACTTGGACTGCTTGCCTTTGGATTGGCAGTGTATTTCCTTACCCAGTAGACCATCATTGTTGTTAGGTATTGTCAAGTACAACTCATAGTGAGCCTATGAACAGACCTGACTTCCATTCTAACCTGTGCCATCCTCACCATCTCTGATACACTTGAGCCCATTGCTGCAGTCACTGGGTCAATCCATCTGGATGGAGGTCTTCCTGGCTTTAGCTGACTCTTTACTTTTCCAACCATAATGTCCCTTTCTAAGGAATGATCTCTTCTAGCAAAATGCCCAAAGGATGAGGGATGAAGCTTTGTCATTCTTGCCTCCAAGGAGCACTCTGGCTTCACCCTTTCAAATACATTATTTGTTCTTTGGCAGTCTATGGTATATTCAGTGCTCTTCTCCAAAATCACAATTCAAAGGTATCAATTCATCTGTCATCCTTATTCATTGTCCAACTCTCAGATGCATAGGAAGTAACTGAAAAGATCATGGCAGGAATCAGGCATACTTTAGTCTTCAAACTGACATAATTTATCTTCAGTATTTCAGAGAGATACCTGAGTGTTCTTTCCGTAAATCACCACCTGAAAGACCACCAACTCATGTACGCAAACAGCAAGAATGCTTTACATTGCAGAACAAACCCCAGCGTGTGGGGGTCTACCATTCAGTAGAAATGGTGACCCTGAGTGAGAGCACAAAGGCCTTTTTTTTGGGTTGAAATGGGGCTATTTGACCAGGGTAAGGTAATTGGGAACATGATTGGTGGACGAGGGGAACAGTTACTTGGGTCAGTTTGTGATTGGCTCATGCCTAGGTGGCCAACAGCCCACATTCTTGTGCCACGTATGCACTTTGTTATGTCACGTACCCACATTCTTGTGCCACATACGTTAAACCTCATGATAAGTTACTCATGCAATTTTAAACCTTACAAAGACATCAGGCACAGATGGCTAACCTTGAGATAAGACCCTCCCTTATTCCTGTGGTTACCTTGTGGTTGCTTTCTCTCCTGATTGGCTGCCTTTTGGGCAAATAATTTTTATGGCCTGTTCCTGGAATTTGTGACTTTTTAGGGTTAGGCCCAGGTCAAGTTTAATATGGAGGCTAGGCACAAAATGGAGTCTGTACAGTCCTCTCACTGAGAACAGACTTGCCCAAAGCAATATGTCTCCTTATCTCCTGACTGCTGGTACCAAGGGTGTTGATTGTGGATCCAGGTAAGATGAAATCATTAACAGTTTCAATTTTTTGTCCATCTATCATAATGCTGCTCATTGTTCCAGTGGTAAGTACCTTTATTTTTTTTACATTGAGATGCCATCCATGTTGAAGGCTTTAGGTCCTCCTCACTTTCAACAAGCAAAGTGTGTCATCTGCATAGTGCAGGTTGTTGATGAGCCTTCCTCAAATCCTGATGCCACATTCTTCTTCATAGAGCCTGGCTTTACAAATTATTTGCTCAGCATACAGATTGAACAGGTATGGAGATGGGGTACACCCCTGACACACACCCTTCCCAATTTTAGAATTTACATTAAGGAAGGCCAAATGTTTTTTACTCCTCACTAGGCCCAATTTCATGAAAGTAGCAGTGGGTAACAGTGTAGACAAGAATTATGTGCCTTTTACCATAGTCTGCCAGAAGAACAAACAAATCCATTCTATAAGAAACACAACTAGAATGCTCATTAAAAGCATGGATGGTAAAATTTTATTTTACTATGGGAGCTCTGGTAACCTACTGGTAAAGGATTGTGCTGTCAAACTCAAGGCATGTGGTTCAAATCCACCTACTGCTTCAGGGAGGGAAAGATGGGAAATATTTTTTTTAAATTATTATTAAATTTTGTTAGTTTTAATGAACATTTACAGAGATTTTGGGTTCTCATTCACTCATTGTTGCACTGTTTTCTCTACCCTCCTCCCCAGTTCGTTCTTCTTCCCCCTGCCCCCGAATGTCTGTTTTAATTGTCCAATTGCCACAGTGCTTGTTGAAGCCAGTTCTGATTAATCTCCTTTGTCAGTGTGTCCCTTGCCATTCCCTATCACTCCTCCCTGAGAGAGACTTCACCCTGATTCATAAGGAAAAGGGGATGGCGTATTCTCTTAGCTACTTCCTGCTGAAAAGGGACGCTGTGGGTTTCAGGGTGAAGATCTTCTCTCACTACTCTAAAGGGCCCCTTTGGCAGTAGGAAACACATAGACTATTATGGAGATAGATTTTGGAATTTAGATGCACTGTTATCAATTGTGCTTAGCCGTACATGTTCATATCCTTGAAGATGTATCATGGAGGTGTTACAACCTAGAAGACACAAATTTAACTAACAAGTTAAAAGTACATGAGTCAAAAATTAACAAGCAATACTATTCTGAGTAGAGGTTCTAGTAGTGGCACAAATCAAGTTACAGAGGGAAGGTGGTTCTTATAATAAAAGGCCTATAGACTAGCACTTTGTCTATTATAGTGTACAGGTTAGGAACCACAAGATGTAGAGGCTCAGCTATGTTTGTGCAATTTACAACCTCTGAAAGCCCTGGATGGTCATTTATGAGTTGACTCAACAGCACACAATAACAAGTGGACATTTATCAGGAAAGACCAGTTGCTGGTAAAGCACATCATGGGACACAAAGTACAGGATCAGCAAACACAAGGGAAGTTCTCAGTGAGATGGACTGACACTGTGACCAAAGTAATGGACTCAGAAACATCAACCACCATGAATATGATGTTAGTCAGACAGTCTTTCCTTCCCTTTACACAGAAATGCTAGGTAGCTGGATAGGGAAGGAAGTTAGGGTGCACTAACCTAACTGTACTTCAGACTGAAACTTCTCATCAACCAACCACTGACTGTTGTTGTTATGTGCTGTCGAGTTGTTTGCGACTCATAGTCACCCTATGTACAACAGCCCTAAACCCTGCCCTATCCTGTGCCAATCGCACTGCCTCTGACACACCCATCCCAATTACCCCAGTCACTGAATCAATCCATCTCATAGAGGGTCTTCCCCTCTTAATCCGTCCCTCCACCCTCCCAAGCATGATATCCCTCTCCAATTACCTGTCCCTCCTTGCAACATGCCCAAAGTATGTCAGACAAAGCCCCAGAATCCTTGCCTCCAAGCAGTTGCTTGGTTTAACCCTCTCCAGGATGAATCTGTTTGTTTTCTTGGTAGTCCATGGTACATTCAATACTCTTCTCCAGCACCACAGCTCAAAGTCATCAATTCTCCTTCTATCCTCCCTAGTCATTGTCCAACTCTCTGATGCATAACAAGAGATTGAGGAGGTCTGAATCATATGCACCTTAGTCTTCAAACTGACATAATTTATCTTCAGTATT